>NC_059197.1:51327273-51428180 GCF_020615455.1 Coregonus clupeaformis | reverse complement strand
GAATAGGGTACCATTCTCTGGTCTAAAGTAGTGCACTATATAGGAATAGGGTGCCATTCTCTGGTCTAAAGTAGTGCACTATATAGGGAATAGGGTACCATTCTCTGGTCTAAAGTAGTGTACTATATAGGGAATAGGGTGCCATTCTCTGGTCTAAAGTAGTGCACTATATAGGGAATAGGGTGCCATTCTCTGGTCTAAAGTATTGCACTATATAGGGACTAGGGTACCATTCTCTGGTCTAAAGTAGTGCACTATATAGGGAATAGGGTTCCATTCGGGATGCAACCTTTCTCATTAACATGTATGCATTTCATGTCAAGTGGACTAAATATTTCAGACACTGGAGGATGCGGGGGGGGGGACGCTCAACAAGGAGCTTAGTTATTGATTGGCTGCCTACACCACCCCATTGTCACGGCTTGTGGTAGGTGTGTGGTAGGGGTGTGTGTGTGTGTCTGTGTGTGTGTGTCTGTGTGTGTCTGTGTGTGTCTGTGTGTGTATGTGTGTGTCTGTGTGTGTCAGTGTATGTCTGTGTATGTCTGTGTGTTTGTCTGTGTGTGTCTGTGTGTGTGTGTGTATGTCTGTGTGTGTATGTGTAAGAAAGAGAGTGATGAGTGATGTGTTTGTGCGTGTTGAAGTCATAAAATCCAAGTAATACAAGACGAGGACAGTGTTGGGATGTTATTGGGATGACACTAAAAAAGTTAAAACGGCAGCCGCATGCCTTTCATGCCATCACTTTGATAGTCCTTGAAGGCTCTCTCCCGCCCTCCCCTCTGCCTCTCTCCCCTCTCTCCCGCCCTCCCCTCTGCCTCTCTCCCCTCTCTCCCGCCCTCCCCTCTGCCTCGCTCCCTCTCTCCCGCCCTCCCTCCCCCTCTGCCTCTCTCCTTTCCGCCCCCTCTGCCTCTCTCCCCTCTCTCCCGCCCTCCCCTCTGCCTCTCTCCCCTCTCTCCCGCCCTCCCCTCTGCCTCCTCTCTTCCCGCCCTCCCCCCTCTTCCTCCCTCGCCCCTCCCCTCTCCCGCCCTCCCCTCTGCCTCGCTCCCCTCTCTCTCACACATTCTGTCTCACACACGCAAACATACACAAACGCACACACTGGGTGTTTCTCAAAATGCTACCAGCCTCCGAGCATGCAAATTGGAGCACGGGAGGGTCGGAGTATGAGTCCAAATCAAAGTATGAAAAACGGAGCACGGAGGGCTCTTCTCGAATGCATACTCCGTTTTGTACATATTTTGAAGCATGCATCAATGCTAGCTTCAACGGAAAGTGTGCAAAGAAATACAAGTATGACGCAACCTCGTAAATAATGACGCAATATTTATTTGAAATCAGAAAGGAGAGAAAATACACTCCGACTTCAGAATGAAATGTTGCCTTTTCACATCTCATATGTTGCCTGACTACAATATTTTATTGTGATATGTTAATAAATACATGCTGTGTTAATTTTGGCATGTTTACCTGCCTACGTACTGTAGATCGCAAACCCATAATAATTCAATAGGGCTAACTGGCTAGCTGCTACTGTCAATAGGGCTAACTGGCTAGCTACTACTGTCAATAGGGCTAACTGGCTAGCTACTACTGTCAATAGGGCTAACTGGATAGCTACTACTGTCAATAGGGCTAACTGGCTAGCTGCTACTGTCAATATGGCTAACTGGCTAGCTACTACTGTCAATAGGGCAAACTGGCTAGCTGCTACTGTCAATAGGGCTAACTGGCTAGCTACTACTGTCAATAGGGCTAACTGGCTAGCTACTACTGTCAATAGGGCTAACTGGCTAGCTGCTACTGTCAATAGGGCTAACTGGCAAGCTACTACTGTCAATAGGGCTAACTGGCTAGCTACTACTGTCAATAGGGCTAACTGGCTAGCTACTACTGTCAATAGGGCTAACTGGCTAGCTACTACTACTGTTAGCTAGCCAGATAGCCACAAAGATTTGTTAGCTAGCTACCCATGAAGAATTGACATCTATCTTGTATGATATTAGTTTTAGGTCAGTTTTGCCTGTTAAACTACCTGGTTAGCTAGATTATTATAATTCCCATAAAGCTAGCTGACAGTTATGAAGTAAAACGTTTGGTTTGTGTATACAGTGCATTCAGAAAGTTTTCAGACCCCTTCCCTTTTTCCACATGTTGCTACGTTACAGACCTATTCTAAAATTGATCAAACATTTTTTTTTTTATCATCAATCTACACACAATACCCCATAATGACAAACTAAAAACAGGTTTGTACAAATTTTAGCACATTTATTTAAAAAAAACTACAACAGAATGAGTTCAGACCCTTTGCTATGAGACTCGAAAGTGCATTCTATTTCCATTGATCGTCCTTGAGATGTTTCTACAACTTGATTGGAGTCCACTTGTGGTAAATTCAATTGATTGGACATGATTTGGAAAGGCACACACCTATCTATACAGTGAGGGGAAAAAGGTATTTGATGTTGTACGTTTGCCCACTGACAAAGACATGATCAGTGTATAATTTTAACGGTAGGTTTATTTGAACAGTGAGAGACAGAATATCAACAACACAAATCCAGAAAAACGCATGTCAAAAATGTTGTAAATGGATTTGAATTTTAATGAGGGAAATAAGTATTTGACCCCCTCTCAATCAGAAAGATTTCTGGCTCCCAGGTGTCTTTTATACAGGTAACGAGCTGAGATTAGGAGCACACTCTTAAAGGGTGTCAGGGACAAGATTGTAGACCTACACAAGGCTGGAATGGGCTACAAGACCATTGCCAAGCAGCTTGGTGAGAAGGTGACAACAGTTGGTACGATTATTCGCAAATGGAAGAAACACAAATGAACTGTCAATATCCCTCGGCCTGGGGCTCCATGCAAGATCTCACCTCGTGGAGTTGCAATGGTCATGAGAACGGTGAGGAATCAGCCCAGAACTACACGGGAGGATCTTGTCAATGATCTCAAGGCAGCTGGGACCATAGTCACCAAGAAAACTATTGGTAACACACTACGCCGTGAAGGACTGAAATCCTGCAGCGCCCGCAAGGTCCCCCTGCTCAAGAAAGCACATATACAGGGCCGTCTGAAGTTTGCCAACATCTGAATGATTCAGAGGAGAACTGGGTGAAAGTGTTGTGGTCAGATGAGACCAAAATCGAGCTCTTTGGCGTCAACTCAACTCGCCGTGTTTGGAGGAGGGGGAATGCTGCCTATGACCCCAAGAACACCATTCCCACCGTCAAACATGGAGGTGGAAACATTATGCTTTGGGGGTGTTTTTCTGCTAAGGGGACAAGACAACTTCACCGCATCAAAGGGCCGATGGACGG
Source organism: Coregonus clupeaformis (assembly GCF_020615455.1). Lineage (NCBI taxonomy): Eukaryota > Metazoa > Chordata > Actinopteri > Salmoniformes > Salmonidae > Coregonus > Coregonus clupeaformis. The sequence continues at coordinate 51,424,857 of NC_059197.1, read as the reverse complement.
GGCCATGTACTGTCAAATCTTGGGTGAGAACCTCCTTCCCTCAGACAGGGCATTGAAAATGGGTCATGGATGGTTATTCCAGCATGGCAATGACCCAAAACACACGGCCAAGGCAACAAAGGACTGGCTCAAGAAGAAGCACATTAAGGTCCTGGAGTGCCCTAGCCAGTCTCCAGACCTTAATCCCATAGAAAATCTGTGGAGGGAGCTGAAGGTTCGAGTTGCCAAACGTCAGCCTCGAAACCTTAATGACTTGGAGACTATCTGCAAAGAGGAGTGGGACAAAATCCCTCCTGAGATGTGTGCAAACCTGGTGGCCAACTACAAGAAACGTCTGACCTCTGTGGTTACCAACAAGGGTTTTGCCACCAAGTAACAAGTCATATTTTGCAGAGGGGTCAAATACTTATTTCCCTCATTAAAATGCAAATCAATTCATAACATTTTTGACATGCGGTTTTCTGGATTTTTTTTGCTGTTATTCTGTCTCTCACTGTTCAAATAAACCTACCATTAAAATTATAGACTGATCATGTCTTTGTCAGTGGGCAAACGTACAAAATCAGCAGGGGATCAAATATTTTTTCCCCTCACTGTACAAGGCCCCACAGTTGACAGTGCATGTCAGAGCAAAAACCAAGCCATGAGATCAAAGGAATTGTCCGTAGAGCTCCGAGACGGGATTGTATCGAGGCACAGATCTGGGGAAGGGTACCAAAACATTTCTGCAGCATTTAAGGTCCCCAAGATCACAGTGGCCTCCATGGAAGAAGTTTGGAACCACCAAGATTCCTCCTAGAGCTGGCCGCCTCGCCAAACTGAGCAATCGGGGAAGAAAGGCCTTGTTTAGGGAGGTGACCAAGAACCTGGTTGTCACTCTGACAGAGCTCCAACGTTCCTCTGTGGAGATGGGAGAACCTTCCAGAAGGACAACCATCTCTGCAGCACTCCACCAATCAGTCCTTTATGGTAGAGTAGCCAGACGGAAGCCTCTCCTAAGTAAAAGGCACATGACAGCCCGCTTGGAGATTGCCAAAAGGCACCTAAAGGACTGTCAGACCACGAGAAAAAATATTATCTGGTCTGATGAAACCAAGATTTAACTCTTTGGCATGAATGCCAAATGTCACATCTGGAGGAAACCTGGCACAATCCCAAGGTGAAGCGTGGTGGTGGCAGCATCATGCTGTGGGGATGTTTTTCAGTGGCAGGGACTGGGAGACTAGTCAGGATCGAGGGAAAGATGAACGGAGCAAAGTACAGAGAGATCCTTGATGAAAACCTACTCCAGAGCAATCAGGACCTCAAACTGGGTTGAATTATCACCTTCCAACAGGACAACAACCCTAAGCACACAGCCAAGATAACGCAGGAGTGGCTTCGGGACAAGTCTATGAATGTCATTGAGTGGCCCAACCAGAGCCCGGAATTGAACCCAATCGAACATCTCTGGAGAAACCTAAAAATAGCTGTGCAGCGATGCTCCCCATCCAACCTGACAGAGATTGAGAGGATCTGCAGAGAAGACTTGAGGCTGTAATCTCTGCCAAAGGTGCTTCAACAAAGTACTGAGTAAAGGGTCTGAATGCTTATGTGAATGTGATTTTTATTTTATTCAAATGTTTATACATTTGCAAACATTAATCAAAACCTGTTTTTGCTTTGTCATTATGGGGTATTGTGTGTAGATTGAGGAGGGGGAAAAAACACGAATTTAATCCCTTTTAGAAGAAGGCTGTAATGTAACTAAATGTGGGAAAAGTCCAGGGTTCTTGAACACTTTCCTAATGCACTGTGTCTAGCTGATAATTATGAAATAAAACGTTTGCTTGTTTCGTCAATTGTTACCATTTGTTATGTTCTCCAGCAAGAAAACCCAAAATGTCGCTCTAACAAAGACCAGAGCGCTGATCTGGTTTTGATTATAGAGCGAGAGAGAGAGAGAGAGAGAGAGAGAGAGAGAGAGAGAGAGAGAGAGAGAGAGAGAGAGAGAGAGAGAGAGAGAGAGAGAGAGACAACCAAAATGAAACAGGTTCTAGGAGGTGTCCACTGAAAGTTTAATAGCGACAGCAAGTGGCACCAAGAACACGCAACCAAAAGAAAAACCCCAAACCAAACTTAAAGACCAAAAAGTGGAGCAATACAAAAAAAACAGGGAAGATCAGTTAAAAAATACAGTACAAGTCAATACTTTGGACACCTACTCATTCCAGGGTCTTTCTTTATTTGTACTATTTTCTACATTTTAGAATAATAGTGAAGACATCAAAACTATGAAATAACACATATGGAATCATGTAGTAACCCAAAAAGTGTTAAAAAATAATCAACATATATTTTATATTTGAGATTCTTCAAATAGCCACGCTTTGCCTTGATGACAGCTTTGCACACTCTTGGCATTCTCTCAACCAGCTTCATGAGGTAGTCACCTGGAATGCATTTCAATTAACAGGTGTGCCTTGTTAAAAGTTAATTAGTGGAATTCATTTCCTTCTTAATGCGTTTGAGCCAATCAGTTGTGTTGTGACAAGGTCGGGGGGATATACAGAAGATAACCCTTTTTGGTAAAAGATCAAGTCTCTCTCTCTCTGTCTCTGTCTCTCTCTCTCTCTCTATGTTAACAAGCTGGTTAAATATGCATGAGCGTCGTTCACAGCTCAAATGTTTACTCGTTTCCCTCCACTACAAGAGAATGTCCCTGTCTCACTAGAAAGAGGAAGGTGCTAGGCTCTGTCTGTGTTTCTGTCGGACTGGCTATTAGGCTTTTGGTTTCAGTTAAACTGGGAAAGAAGAGGCCCCTTAGGCAGCTCTCTATGTTCCACACGAGTTGAGATGAGGTAAGAGTTTGTTTTCATCCTTGGGATATAGCCTACTGAACCTGCAGCAAACACTACAGTACACTTTAGCATACAACACACACACACACACACACACACACACACACACACACACACACACACACACACACATCAACTTCAGCACACTCCCTAGATACAGTGCTAACTCAGGGATGTAGCTCAGTTGGTAGAGCATGGTGTTTGCAACGCCAGGGTTGTGGGTTCGATTCCCACAGGGGGCCAGTATGAAAAAATTAAATAAAAAAATAATGTATGCAATAACTGTAAGTCGCTCTGGAGAAGAGCGTCTGCTAAAATGTAAATGAAAGTGTAAACTCTGGCTAATCAAACTGTTTAGTACATTATGAATACAGATTCCGAATACCAATGACCATGATGCTATAGGCTTGGTGCCGGAGGCAGCTCTCTATGTTCCACACAAGGTGAGATGAGGTAAGAGTTTGTTGACCATGATGCATGCTATAGGCTTGGTGCCGGAGGCTATACGCACACAGAAGAAGGTTCTCCAACCAAATGCACTGGCGCTCTGGGAAGAAGAAATAAACAGCCGATTCAAAGATATTTACATAGTCCTTAGAAGAGGCCAGAATCCCAATGATTATGAAACCACACAGTCCTTTGGAAAAGAGGCAATCACAATGATTATAAAACTACACAGTCCTTTGCAGAAGAGGCCAGAATCCCAATGATTATAAAACCACCCAGTCCTTTGTAGAAGAGGCCAGAATCCCAATGATTATAAAACCACACAGTCCTTTGTAGAAGAGGCAATCACAATGATTATAAAACCACACAGTCCTTTGTAGAAGAGAACAGAATCCCAATGATTATAAAACCACACAGTCCTTTGTAGAAGAGGCCAGAATTCCAATGATTATAAAACCACACAGTCCTTTGTAGAAGAGGCCAGAATCCCAATGATTATAAAACCACACAGTCCTTTGTAGAAGAGGCCAGAATCCCAATGATTATAAAACCACACAGTCCTTTGTAAAAGAGAACAGAATCCCAATGATTATGAAACCACACAGTCCTTTGTAAAAGAGGCAATCACAATGATTATAAAACCACACAGTCCTTTGTAGAAGAGAACAGAATCCCAATGATTATAAGACCACACAGTCCATTATAAAAGAAGCCAGAATCCCAATGATTATAAAACCACGCAGTCCTTTGTAAAATAGAACAGAATCCCAACTGCTACAGAATGTTTAGAATAGTTAGTTGATGCAGAGAAAGAACAGAGAAAAGCCAAGGACTGCTCATATTCTGTAGCTAGTAAAAGAACAACAGCGTTATTATTTTATTTTTAATTTTACCTTTCATTTAACTAGGCAAGTCAGCTAAGAACAAATTCTTATTTACAATGATGGCATACCAAAAGGCAAAAGGCCTCCTGCAGGGACGGAGGCTGGGATTAAATATATATATATATATATATATATATATATATATATATATATATATATATATATATTTAATCCCAGCCTCCGTCCCTGCAGGAGGCCTTTTGCCTTTTGGTATGCCATCATTGTAAATATATATATATATACAGTGGGGGAAAAAAGTATTTTGTCAGCCACCAATTGTGCAAGTTCTCCCACTTAAAAAGATGAGAGAGGCCTGTAATTTTCATCATAGGTACACGTCAACTATGACAGACAAATTGAGATTTTTTTTCTCCAGAAAATCACATTGTAGGATTTTTTATGAATTTATTTGCAAATTATGGTGGAAAATAAGTATTTGGTCACCTACAAACAAGCAAGATTTCTGTCTCTCACAGACCTGTAACTTCTTCTTTAAGAGGCTCCTCTGTCCTCCACTCGTTACCTGTATTAATGGCACCTGTTTGAACTTGTTATCAGTATAAAAGACACCTGTCCACAACCTCAAACAGTCACACTCCAAACTCCACTATGCAAGCTTCAAGGACAACAAAATTGTAGACCTGCACCAGGCTGGGAAGACTGAATCTGCAATAGGTAAGCAGCTTGGTTTGAAGAAATCAACTGTGGGAGCAATTATTAGGAAATGGAAGACATACAAGACCACTGATAATGTCCCTCGATCTGGGGCTCCACGCAAGATCTCACCCCGTGGGGTCAAAATGATCACAAGAACGGTGAGCAAAAATCCCAGAACCACACGGGGGGACCTAGTGAATGACCTGCAGAGAGCTGGGACCAAAGTAACAAAGCCTACCATCAGTAACACACTACGCCGCCAGGGACTCAAATCCTGCAGTGCCAGACATGTCCCCTGCTTAAGCCAGTACATGTCCAGGCCCATCTGAAGTTTGCTAGAGTGCATTTGGATGATCCAGAAGAGGATTGGGAGAATGTCATATGGTCAGATGAAACCAAAATAGAACTTTTTGGTAAAAACTCAACTCGTCGTGTTTGGAGGACAAAGAATGCTGAGTTGCATCCAAAGAACACCATACCTACTGTGAAGCATGGGGGTGGAAACATCATGCTTTGGGGCTGTTTTTCTGCAAAGGGACCAGGATGACTGATCCGTGTAAAGGAAAGAATGAATGGGGCCATGTATCGTGAGATTTTGAGTGAAAACCTCCTTCCATCAGCAAGGGCATTGAAGATGATACGTGGCTGGGTCTTTCAGCATGACAATGATCCCAAACACACCGCCCGGGCAACGAAGGAGTGGCTTCGTAAGAAGCATTACAAGGTCCTGGAGTGGCCTAGCCAGTCTCCAGATCTCAACCCCATAGAAAATCTTTGGAGGGAGTTGAAAGTCCGTGTTGCCCAGCGACAGCCCCAAAACATCACTGCTCTAGAGGAGATTTGCATGGAGGAATGGGCCAAAATACCAGCAACAGTGTGTGAAAACCTTGTGAAGACTTACAGAAAACGTTTGACCTGTGTCATTGCCAACAAAGGGTATATAACAAAGTATTGAGAAACTTTTGTTATTGACCAAATACTTATTTTCCACCATAATTTGCAAATAAATTCATTTCTACTAGAAAACCTACTCATTCAAGGGTTTTTCTTTATTTGTACTATTTTCTACATTGTAGAATAATAGTGAATATATCAAAACTATGAAATAACACATATGGAATCATGTAGTAACCAAAAAAAATGTAAAACATATCAAAACATATTTTATATTTGAGATTCTTCAAAGTAGCCACCCTTTGCCTTGATGATAGCCTTGCATGATTTTGGCATTCTCTCAACTAGCTTCACCTGGAATGCTTTTCCAAAAGTATTGAAGGAGTTCCCACATATGCTGAGCACTCAATTTGGATGAGATTGGGTGATTGTGGAGGCCAGGTCATCTGATGCAGCACTCCATCACTCTCTTTCTTGATAAAATACCCCTTAAACAGCCTGAAGGTGTTTTGGGTCATTGTCCTGTTGAAAAACAAATGATAGTCCCACTGAGCCCAAACCAGATGAGATGACGTATCGCTGCAGAATGCTGTGGTAGCTATGGTGGTTAAGTGTGAATTGATTTCTAAATAAATCACAGAGAGTGTCACCAGCAAAGCACCCCCACACCATAACACCTCCTCCTTCAAGCTTTACGATGGGAACTACACATGGAGTTCATCCATTCAGCCACACTGCGTCTCACAAAGACACGGCGGTTGGAACCAAAAATCTCCAAATTGGACTCCAGACCAAAGGACACATTTCCACCGGTCAAATGTCAATTGCTCGGGTTTCTTGGCCCAAGCAAAGTCTCTTATTATTATTGGTGTCCTTTAGTAATGGTTTCTTTGCAGCAATTCGACCATGAAGGCCTGATTCACACAGTCTCCTCTGAAAAATTGATGTTGAGATGTGTCCGTTACTTGAACTCTGTGAAGAATTTATTTGGGTTGCAATTTCTGAGGCTGGTTACTCTAATGAACTTAGGGAGGGTTGGAGGAAGGGAGGGAGGGAGGGTTGGAGGGAGGATAAGATGGGAATCTATAGATAAGAATCTATAATACCAACTACTTCTCAGATAGAGTTCAATGTGTCAAATCAGAGGGCCTGTTGTCTGGACCTCTGGCCGTCTCTATGGGGGTGCCACAGGGTTCAATTCTCGGGCCGACTCTATTCTCTGTGTATGTCAATGATGTCGCTCTTGCTGCTGGTGACGCTCGGATCCACCTCTATGCGGACGACACCATTTTGTATACAACTGGCCCTTCATTGGACACTGTGTTAACAAACCTCCAAACAAGCTTCAATGCCATACAACACTCCTTCAGTAGCCTCCAACTGCTCTTAAACACTAGTGAAACTAAATACATGCTCTTCAACCGAACGCTGCTTGCACCCGCCCACCCGACTAGAATCACTACTCTCGGCGGGTCTGACCTAGAGTATGTGGACAACTACAAATACCTAGGTGTCTGGTTAGACTGTAAACTCTCCTTCCAGACTCACATTAAGCATCTCCATTCAAAAGTTAGATCTAGAATTGGCTTCCTATTTCGCAACAAAGCCTCCTTCACTAATGCTGCCAAACATGCCCTCGTAAAACTGACTATCCTACCGATCCTTGACTTCGGCGATGTCATTTACAAAATAGCCTCCAACACTCTATCACAGTGCCATCCGTTTTGTCACCAAAGCCCCATATACTACCCACCATTGTGAACTGTACGCTCTTGTTGGCTAGCCCTCACTACATATTCGTCGCCAAACCCACTGGCTCCAGGTCATCTATAAATCACTTCTAGGCAAATCCCTGTCTTATCTTAGCTCACTGGTCACCATAGCAACACCCACCCATAGTCTGCGCTCCAGCAGGTATATTTCACTGGTCATCCCCAAAGCCAACACCTCCTTTGGCCGCCATTCCTTCCAGTTCTCTGCTGCCAATGACTGGAACGAACTGCAAAAATCTCTGAAGCTGGAGACTCTTATCTCCCTCACTAACTTTAAGCATCAGTTGTCAGAGCACCTTACCGATCACTGCTCCTGTACACAGCCATTCTGAAATTAGCCCACCCAACTACCTCATCCCCATATTGTTATTGATTTTGCTCATTTGCACCCCAGTATCTCTATTTGCACATCATCTCTTGCACATCTATCATTCCAGTGTTAATACTAATTGTAATTATTTTGCACTATGGCCTATTTATTGCCTTACCTCCATAACTTACTACACTCGCACACACTGTATATATATTTTCTGTTGTATTTTTGACTTTATGTTTTGTTTTACCCCATATGTAACTCTGTGTTGTTGTTTTTATCGCACGGCTTTGCTTTATCTTGGCCAGGTCGCAGTTGTAAATGAGAACTTGTTCTCAACTGGCTTACCTGGTTAAATAAAGTTGAAATACAAAATAAAATAAAAATAACAATAAGATAAGGCTCTAGAAGAAGATAAGTGTCTAAAATCAGATTAGAGTCTAGAATAAGATATGTGTCCATAATAAGATAATGGTCTATAATGAGATAAGGGAATCGTGGGAAGGCTGAGATGCCAATGCCGTGGGAGAGATTGTAAACAGACACACACACACATTAATTAATCATGGCCAGACTACGTAAACACAAATGGTACCGTAGATCTCTCATGATACAACGGGATGCGTAAGAAAAGGCAGCATTAGTTCTGGTGTTTGGTTTTTTCGTCACTAGTTATTTGAACTAATGATGATTATGCAGGTGTTAGCATCTTTTGAATTTTGGAAGGGGAGGGGAGATATGGCCCATAGACGTGTCCGTAACTTGCAAAGAGAGAAGGTAGAGCTCTTCATTCCGGTTCTCTTCTCTTAACACAGTACGGACCCAGAACTTAATTGAGCATCTGACCAATTACGCAAGACTGAGTTCTGGGTTCACTGAGATTACTCACACACATACAATCACAACCGCAGGAAACTCAAGAAGTCAGTATGAAGGATTCCCATTGGATGGAGAGTCAGGCGACTCATCTGTCGAGCGGAGAAGCATTGGGCAAATCTCTCTGGAATGGTCATCTGTGTCATCAGCAGTCGGAATCTCTGTGGAATGGTCATCTGTGTTATCAGCAGTCGGAATCTCTGTGGAATGGTCATCTGTGTCATCAGCTGTCAGAATCTCTGTGGAATGGTCATCTGTGTTATCAGCAGTCAGAATCTCTCTGGAATAGTCATCTGTGTCATCAGCTGTCAGAATCTCTCTGGAATGGTCATCTGTGTCATCAGCAGTCGGAATCTCTGTGGAATGGTCATCTGTGTCATCATCTGTCAGAATCTCTATGGAAAGGTCATCTGTGTCATCAGCAGTCGGAATCTCTGTGGAATGGTCATCTGTGTTATCAGCAGTCGGAATCTCTGTGGAATGGTCATCTGTGTCATCAGCAGTCGGAATCTCTGTGGAATGGTCATCTGTGTCATCAGCTGTCAGAATCTCTCTGGAATGGTCATCTGTGTCATCAGCAGTCGGAATACGGAGAGATACACAAACACTGGCTGAGAGAGAGAGGAAGAGAGAGAGAGAGAGAGAAAGAGAGAGAGACAGAGAGAGAGACAGAGAGGTAGAGAGAGAGAGAGAGAGAGAGAGAGAGAGAGAGAGAGAGAGAGAGAGAGAGAGAGAGAGAGAGGTAGAGGGTAGAGGTAGAGAGAAAGAGAGAGAGAGAGGTAGAGAGAGAGAGAGAGAGAGAGAGAGAGAGAGAGAGAGAGAGAGAGAGAGAGAGAGAGAGAGAGAGAGAGAGAGAGAGAGAGAGAGAGAGAGAGAGAGAGAGAGAGAGAGAGAGAGAGAGAGAGAGAGAGAGAGAGAGAGAGAGAGAGAGAGGTAGAGAGAGAGAGAGAGAGAGAGAGAGAGAGAGAGAGAGAGAGAGAGAGAGAGAGAGAGAGAGAGAGAGAGAGAGAGAGAGAGAGAGAGAGAGAGAGAGAGAGAGAGAGAGAGAGAGAGAGAGAGAGAGAGATGTGAAGATAATGAAGAGGGAGATAGAAGATGAGAAAACAAAATCAATGAAGGGTTGGAATTAGATATTTCTAGGCAAATTGATGGCTGGACAGAGCTGGGCTGAGGCTGGGAGAAGTAGGGGGGAGTAGGGAGTAGAGTCACAGGGCTGAAGCTGGGAGAAGAATAGGAGAGTAGGGAGTACAGTCTCAGGGCTGAGGCTGGGAGAAGTAGGGGGGAGTAGGGAGTAGAGTCACAGGGCTGAAGCTGGGAGAAGTAAGGGGGAGTAGGGAGTAGAGTCACAGGGCTGAAGCTGGGAGAAGAATAGGAGAGTAGGGAGTAGAGTCACAGGGCTGAGGCTGGGAGAAGTAGTGGGGAGTAGGGAGTAGAGTCACAGGGCTGAAGCTGGGAGAAGTAAGGGGGAGTAGGGAGTAGAGTCACAGGGCTGAGGCTGGGTGAAGAATAGGAGACTAGGGAGTAGAGACACAGGCTTGAAGCTGGGAGAAGTAGGGGGGAGTAGGGAGTAGAGTCACAGGGCTGAGGCTGGGAGAAGAATAGGAGAGTAGGGAGTAGAGTCACAGGGCTGAGAATGGGAGAAGTAGGGGGGAGTAGGGAGTAGAGTCACAGGGCTGAAGCTGGGAGAAGTAAGGGGGAGTAGGGAGTAGAGTCACAGGGCTGAAGATGGGAGAAGTAGGGGGGAGTAGGGAGTAGAGTCACAGGGCTGAATCTGGGAGAAGTAAGGGGAGTAGGGAGTAGAGTCACAGGGCTGAAGATGGGAGAAGTAGGGGGGAGTAGGGAGTAGAGTCACAGGGCTGAATCTGGGAGAAGTAGGGGGGAGTAGGGAGTAGAGTCACAGGGCTGAAGCTGGGAGAAGTAGGGGGGAGTAGGGAGCAGAGTCACAGGGCTGAGGCTGGGAGAAGAATAGTAGAGTAGAGGTAGAGTCAGGGCTGAGGCTGGGAGAAGAATAGGAGAGTAGGGAGTAGAGTCACAGGGCTGAGACTGGGAGAAGTAGGGGTGAGTAGGGAGTAGAGTCACAGGGCTGAAGATGGGAGAAGTAGGGGGGAGTAGGGAGTAGAGTCACAGGGCTGAATCTGGGAGAAGTAGGGGGGAGTAGGGAGTAGAGTCACAGGGCTGAAGCTGGGAGAAGTAGGGGGAATAGGGAGTAGTCACAGGGCTGAAGCTGGGAGAAGTAGGGGGGAGTATGGAGTAGAGTCACAGGGCTGAGGCTGGGAGAAGAATAGGAGAGTAGGGAGTAGAGTCACAGGGCTGAGACTGGAAGAAGTAGGGGTGAGTAGGGAGTAGAGTCACAGGGCTGACGCTGGGAGAAGTAGGGGGGAGTAGGGAGCAGAGTCACAGGGCTGAATCTGGGAGAAGTAGGGGTGAGTAGGGAGTAGAGTCACAGGGCTGAAGCTGGGAGAAGTTGGGGGGAGTAGGGAGTAGAGTCACAGGAATGAAGCTGGGAGAAGTAGGGGGAATAGGGAGTAGAGTCACAGGGCTGAAGCTGGGAGAAGAATAGGAGAGTAGGGAGTAGAGTCACAGGGCTGAGACTGGGAGAAGTAGGGGTGAGTAGGGAGTAGAGTCACAGGGCTGAAGCTGGGAGAAGTTGGGGGGAGTAGGGAGTAGAGTCACAGGGCTGAAGCTGGGAGAAGTAGGGGGAATAGGGAGTAGAGTCACAGGGCTGAAGCTGGGATAAGTAGGGGGGAGTATGGAGTAGAGTCACAGGGCTGAGACTGGGAGAAGTAGGGGTGAGTAGGGAGTAGAGTCACAGGGCTGAAGATGGGAGAAGTAGGGGGGAGTAGGGAGTAGAGTCACAGGGCTGAATCTGGGAGAAGTAGGGGGAGTAGGGAGTAGAGTCACAGGGCTGAAGCTGGGAGAAGTAGGGGGAATAGGGAGTAGTCACAGGGCTGAAGCTGGGAGAAGTAGGGGGAAGTATGGCGTAGAGTCACAGGGCTGAGGCTGGGAGAAGAATAGGAGAGTAGGGAGTAGAGTCACAGGGCTGAGACTGGAAGAAGTAGGGGTGAGTAGGGAGTAGAGTCACAGGGCTGAAGCTGGGAGAAGTAGGGGGGAGTAGGGAGCAGAGTCACAGGGCTGAATCTGGGAGAAGTAGGGGGGAGTAGGGAGTAGAGTCACAGGGCTGAAGCTGGGAGAAGTAGGGGGGAGTAGGGAGCAGAGTCACAGGGCTGAAGCTGGGAGAAGTAGGGGAGTAGGGAGTAGAGTCACAGGGCTGAAGCTGGGAGAAGAATAGGAGAGTAGGGAGTAGAGTCACAGGGCTGAGGCTGGGAGAAGTAGGGGGGAGTAGGGAGTAGAGTCACAGGGCTGAAGCTGGGAGAAGTAGGGGGTGAGCTGGGAGTAGAGTCACAGGGCTGAGGCTGGGAGAAGTAGGGGGGAGTAGGGAGTAGAGTCACAGGGCTGAGGCTGGGAGAAGTAGGGGGGAGTAGGGAGTAGAGTCACAGGGCTGAGGCTGGGAGAAGCAGGGGGGAGTAGGGAGTAGAGTCACAGGGCTGAGCCTGGGAGAAGTAGGGGGGAGTAGGGAGTAGAGTCACAGGGCTGAGGCTGGGAGAAGTAGGGGGAGTAGGGAGTAGAGTCACAGGGCTGAGGCTGGGAGAAGAATAGGAGAGTAGGGAGTAGAGTCAAGGGCTGAGGCTGGGAGAAGAATAGGAGAGTAGGGAGTAGAGTCACAGGGCTGAGACTGGGAGAAGTAGGGGTGAGTAGGGAATAGAGTCACAGGGCTGAAGCTGGGAGAAGTAGGGGAAATAGGGAGTAGAGTCACAGGGCTGAAGCTGGGATAAGTAGGGGGGAGTATGGAGTAGAGTCACAGGGCTGAGGCTGGGAGAAGAATAGGAGAGTAGGGAGTAGAGTCACAGGGCTGAGACTGGAAGAAGTAGGGGTGAGTAGGGAGTAGAGTCACAGGGCTGAAGATGGGAGAAGTAGGGGGGAGTAGGGAGTAGAGTCACAGGGCTGAATCTGGGAGAAGTAGGGGGGAGTAGGGAGTAGAGTCACAGGGCTGAAGCTGGGAGAAGTAGGGGGGAGTAGGGAGCAGAGTCACAGGGCTGAGGCTGGGAGAAGAATAGGAGAGTAGGGAGTAGAGTCACAGGGCTGAGGCTGGGAGAAGAATAGGAGAGTAGGGAGTAGAGTCACAGGGCTGAGACTGGAAGAAGTAGGGGTGAGTAGGGAGTAGAGTCACAGGGCTGAAGATGGGAGAAGTAGGGGGGAGTAGGGAGTAGAGTCACAGGGCTGAATCTGGGAGAAGTAGGGGGGAGTAGGGAGTAGAGTCACAGGGCTGAAGCTGGGAGAAGTAGGGGGGAGTAGGGAGCAGAGTCACAGGGCTGAAGCTGGGAGAAGTAGGGGGAGTAGGGAGTAGAGTCACAGGGCTGAAGCTGGGAGAAGTAGGGGGGAGTAGGGAGTAGAGTCACAGGACTGAAGCTGGGAGAAGTAGGGGGGAGTAGGGAGTAGAGTCACAGGGCTGAAGCTGGGAGAAGTAGGGGGAGTAGGGAGTAGAGTCACAGGGCTGAAGCTGGGAGAAGTAGTGGGGAGTAGGGAGTAGAGTCACAGGGCTGAAGCTGGGAGAAGTAGGGGGGAGTAGGGAGTAGAGTCACAGGGCTGAGGCTGGGAGAAGCAGGGGGGAGTAGGGAGTAGAGTCACAGGGCTGAGTCTGGGAGAAGTAGGGGGGAGTAGGGAGTAGAGTCACAGGGCTGAGGCTGGGAGAAGTAGGGGGAGTAGGGAGTAGAGTCACAGGGCTGAGGCTGGGAGAAGAATAGGAGAGTAGGGAGTAGAGTCACAGGGCTGAGGCTGGGAGAAGTAGGGGGGAGTAGGGAGTAGAGTCACAGGGCTGAGGCTGGGAGAAGCAGGGGGGAGTAGGGAGTAGAGTCACAGGGCTGAGTCTGGGAGAAGTAGGGGGAGTAGGGGAGTAGAGTCACAGGGCTGAGGCTGGGAGAAGTAGGGGGAGTAGGGAGTAGAGTCACAGGGCTGAGGCTGGGAGAAGTAGGGGGAGTAGGGAGTAGAGTCACAGGGCTGAGGCCGGGAGAAGTAGGGGGAGTAGGGAGTAGAGTCACAGGGCTGAGGCTGGGAGAAGAATAGGAGAGTAGGGAGTAGAGTCACAGGGCTGAGGCTAGGAGAAGAATAGGAGAGTAGGGAGTAGAGTCACAGGGCTGAGGCTGGGAGAAGTAGGGGGAGTAGGGAGTAGAGTCACAGGGCTGAAGCTGGGAGAGTAGGGGGAGATGGGAGTAGAGTCACAGGGCTGAAGCTGGGAGAAGTAGGGGGGAGTAGGGAGTAGAGTCACAGGGCTGAGGCTGGGAGAAGAATAGGAGAGTAGGGAGTAGAGTCACAGGGCTGAGACTAGGAGAAGTAGGGGTGAGTAGGGAGTAGAGTCACAGGGCTGAAGCTGGGAGAAGTAGGGGGGAGTAGGGAGTAGAGTCACAGGGCTGAAGCTGGGAGAAGTAGGGGGGAGTAGGGAGTAGAGTCACAGGGCTGAGGCTGGGAGAAGAATAGGAGAGTAGGGAGTAGAGTCACAGGGCTGAGGCTAGGAGAAGAATAGGAGAGTAGGGAGTAGAGTCACAGGGCTGAGGCTGGGAGAAGTAGGGGGAGTAGGGAGTAGGAGTCACAGGGGCTGAAGCTGGGAGAGTAGGGGGAGATGGGAGTAGAGTCACAGGGCTGAAGCTGGGAGAAGTAGGGGGGAGTAGGGAGTAGAGTCACAGGGCTGAGGCTGGGAGAAGAATAGGAGAGTAGGGAGTAGAGTCACAGGGCTGAGACTAGGAGAAGTAGGGGTGAGTAGGGAGTAGAGTCACAGGGCTGAAGCTGGGAGAAGTAAGGGGGGAGTAGGGAGTAGAGTCACAGGGCTGAAGCTGGGAGAAGAATAGGAGAGTAGGGAGTAGGGTCACAGGGTTGAGACTGGGAGAAGTAGGGGGGAGTAGGGAGTAGAGTCACAGGGCTGAAGCTGGGAGAAGTAGGGGGGAGTATGGAGTAGAGTCACAGGGCTGAAGCTGGGAGAAGTAGGGGGGAGTAGGGAGTAGAGTCACAGGGCTGAAGCTGGGAGAAGTAGGGGGAGTAGGGAGTAGAGTCACAGGGCTGAAGCTGGGAGAAGTAGGGGAGTAGGGAGTAGAGTCACAGGGCTGAAGCTGGGAGAAGTAGGGGGAGTAGGGAGTAGAGTCACAGGGCTGAAGCTGGGAGAAGTAGGGGGAGTAGTGAGTAGAGTCACAGGGCTGAGGCTGGGAGAAGTAGGGGGGAGTAGGGAGTAGAGTCACAGGGCTGAAGCTGGGAGAAGTAGGGGGAATAGGGAGTAGAGTCACAGGGCTGAGGCTGGGAGAAGAATATGAGAGTAGGGAGTAGAGTCACAGGGCTGAGGCTGGGAGAAGTAGGGGGAATAGGGAGTAGAGTCACAGGGCTGAGGCTGGGAGAAGAATATGAGAGTAGGGAGTAGAGTCACAGGGCTGAGGCTGGGAGAAGTAGGGGGAATAGGGAGTAGAGTCACAGGGCTGAGGCTGGGAGAAGAATATGAGAGTAGGGAGTAGAGTCACAGGGCTGAAGCTGGGAGAAGAATATGAGAGTAGGGAGTAGAGTCACAGGGCTGAGGCTGGGAGAAGTAGGGGGGAGTAGGGAGTACATTTACATTACATTTTGGTCATTTAGCAGACGCTCTTATCCAGAGTAGCGTCACAGGGCTGAGACTGGGAGAAGTAGGGGTGAGTAGGGAGTAGAGTCACAGGGCTGAAGCTGGGAGAAGTAGGGGTGAGTAGGGAGTAGAGTCACAGGGCTGAGGCTGACATGTCTTTGAAACTGCTGCTTTGCTTTGTGTTGGTTAACTGAAGGAATAAATGAAACAAACACACACACACACACACACACACACACACACACATCTTAAATAAAGGAGGAGGTTTTGGAATTGTTGCATTGTAATTTCTTAAAATGTCCGTGATATATCTGGCGCTAATAGTGGAATGACAGTGTTTCACAGTATTACTTACCTGCCAGTGTTGTGATTGGCTGTGATATTCGCCTATTGATTTCTCTTTCCGGAGTGGCATCTGTTTTCAAAGCTGTGTTATCTAGTAGAAATCGCTA
This sequence comes from Coregonus clupeaformis, assembly GCF_020615455.1. Classification (NCBI taxonomy): domain Eukaryota; kingdom Metazoa; phylum Chordata; class Actinopteri; order Salmoniformes; family Salmonidae; genus Coregonus; species Coregonus clupeaformis. The sequence continues at coordinate 51,409,070 of NC_059197.1, read as the reverse complement.
ATTTCCTGGTTGCTTAAATTGTACACTGTTTGCTCAATTTCAGTTTATGTGAGAAAACAAGCATTGAATATTGTAGGAAATCATTGTGCCATCTAAATGTTTGAAGCTGGTGGACCTGAACCGAAAGTAACTTTCAACAGACAGACAGCTCTAAACCTAACCACCGATCCACAAACAGCACTACGACAGACAGACAGACATATCAATCCACAAACAGCACTACTTCAGCAATGCAAATAGTCTGGGTAGCAATTTGATTAGCTGTTCAGGAGTCTTATGGCTTGGGGGTATGGCCTTTTCGACATAGACTTGGCGCTACGATACCGCTTGCCATGCGGTAGCAGAGAGAACAGTCTATGACTAGGGTGGATGGAGTCTTTTATAATTTTTAGGGCCTTCCTCTGACACCGCCTAGTATAGAGGTCCTGGATGGCAGGAAGCTTACCCAGTGATGTACTGGGCCGTACGCACTACCCTCTGTAGTGCCTTGTGGTCGGAGGCCGAGCAGTTGCCATACCAGGCGGTGATGCAACCAGTCAGGATGCTCTCGATGGTGCAGCTGTACAACTTTTTGAGGATCTGAGGACCCATGCCAAATCTTTTCAGTCTCCTGAAGGGGAATAGGCTTTTTTCGTGCCCTCCTCACGACTGTATTGGTGTGTTTGGACCATGATAGTTTGTTTGTGATAATAATATAATAATAATAATAATAATATTCCATTTAGCAGACGCTTTTATCCAAAACGACTTACAGCCATGTGATATGGACACCAAGGAACTTGAAGCTCTCAACCTGTTCCACTGGGGGAACGTGTGGTCAAGCCTACATGAAAATGGAGGAGACAGAGGGCTGATCACTGGGGGAAAGTTTGGTCAAGCATACATGTAAATGGAGGAGAGAGAGGGCTGATCGCTGGGGGAAGGTTTGGCCTAGCCTACATGTAAATGGAGGGGAGAGAGGGCTGATCGCTGGGGGAAAGTTTGGTCAAATACTGTAATGGAGGAGAAGGCTGATCGCTGGGGAAAGTTTGGTCAGTACATGTAAATGGAGGGGAGAGTGTCGCTGGGGAAAGTTTGGTCAAGCATACATGTAAATGGAGGGGAGGAGGGCTGTCGCTGTTCCATACATGTAAATGGAGGAGAGAGGGCTGATCGCTGGGGGAAAGTTTGGCCAATCATAATGGAGGAGAGAGAGGGCTGATCGCTGGGGGAAGGTTTGGCCTAGCCTACATGTAAATGGAGGGGAGAGAGGGCTGATCGCTGGGGGAAAGTTTGGTCAAGCATACATGTAAATGGAGGAGAGAGAGGGCTGATCGCTGGGGGAAAGTTTGGCCAAGCATACATGTAAATGGAGGAGAGAGAGGGCTGATCACTGGTTGAAAGTTTGGCATGATAATCTGACTCGAGCTCTACCCCCTGGTACACACCCATCACAAGCAGACACAAACACACCTTCAGATGCAACATCAGAAACTCACACAACCACAGAGACACACAACCAGAGAGACACAACCACAGAGACACACAACCAGAGAGACACAACCACAGAGACACACAACCACAGAGACACACAACCACAGAGACACACAACCACAGAAACACACAAATAAACAGACAAGCAGACACGCAGACACACACACACACACACACACACACTCACACAGACACACACTCACACTCACACAAACACACTTGCACACACAAACTAACTCACATTCAACATTCATAGAGCACCTTTCAAAACTCCCTCTGCCAAACTCTCTCCATAAATGTGCAACAGCCCATTGATCATGCTGCTAAACAGAAGTATTTGTCTGCACCTGCTCTAGTCTGGCAGGGTACAGGGGGGATGGGCAGGGAGAGGCGGCGTTTTGAATTGTCTACTTATTTCACTTTTTTTGTGTTTTGTTTTGTGGCACAAAGACAGCTCCAGCGAGCTAAGGCATGCCAGCCCAGCCAACCAGCTCTCCGAACTCAATAAAAAGAGATTTACTTAATTGCTCTCTCTTAAATGGAAAATCAAATCCAACTGATTTGATTACAGAGAGGAATAAATCAATGCTAAACAAAAGGAAGAGGAGAGAAAATAAGTGTGATTCTGAGAGAAACCCAAGAAAATACTAACAACAACAGCTAGAAAAACAGTCAGATTGGTAAAGAGGTTGAACCTCTGTCCTGCCACCATGGCGCCAAGCCCCTGATGTTTTCAGAAGGAGACCCCCCTGTCAGATCAATCATATCAAATTTTCTTGGTCACGTACAGTGGGGAGAACAAGTATTTGATACACTGCCGATTTTGCAGGTTTTCCTACTTACAAAAGCATGTAGAGGTCTGTAATTTTTATCATAGGTACACTTCAACTGTGAGAGACGGATTCTAAAACAAATATCCAGAAAATCACATTGTATGATTTTTAAGTAATTCATTTGCATTTTATTGCATGACATAAGTATTTGATACATCAGAAAAGCAGAACTTAATATTTGGTACAGAGACCTTAAGAAGTGTACCTATGATAACAATTACAGACCTCTACATGCTTTGTAAGTAGGAAAACCTGCAAAATCGGCTGACGTTATCACACATAGAATAAATAAAAAAACATCAAAACTTATAGAAAAGAATATATTAGTGCTAGTCAAAAGTTTGGACACACCTACTCATTCAAATGTTATTCTTTATTGTTACTATTTTCCACATTGTAGAATAATAGCGAAGACATCAAAACTACGAAATAGAATGTGAACTATGAAGGAAAAGCAGCCAACAAGTGCTCAGCATATGTGGGAACTCCTTCAAGACTGTTGGAAAAGCATTCCAGGTGAAGCTTTTTTGAGAGAATGCCAAGAGTGTGCAAAGCTGTCAACAAGGCAAAGGGTGGCCGTTTGAAGAATCTCAAATATAACATATATTTTGATTTGTTTAACACTTTTTTGGTTACTACATGATTCCATATGTGTTATTTCATAGTTTTGATGTCTTCACTATTATTCTACAACATAAAAAATAGTAAAAATAAAGAAAAACCCTTGAATGAGTAGGTTTGTCCAAACTTTTGACTCATAGTGTATATATTATGTTTTATATTGAATGTTATCATATCTTCAACCAAAACCTAATATTAGATCAAGCGAACCTGAGTGAACAAATAACACAACAAGTACATACTTATTTAATTTATTACTGCAATGACTCCATCGAAACACATCCTGTAGTTGTTGATAAGTCTCTCACGTCACTGTGGAGGAATTTTGGCCCACTCTTCCATGTAGAACTGTTTAACTCAGCGACATTTGTGGGTTTTCAAGCATGAATTGCTTGTTTCAAGTCCTGCCACAACATCTCAATTGGGATTAGGTCTGGACGTTGACTAGGCCATTCCAAAACTTCAAATGTGTTGCTTTTGAGCCATTTTCATGTAGACTTGATTGTGTGTTTTGGATCATTGTCTCGCTGCATGACCCAGCTGCGCTTCAGCTTCAGCTCACAGACGGATGGTCTGACATTCTCCTGTAGAATTCTCTGATACAGAGCAGAATTCATGGTTCCTTCTATTAAGGCAAGTCGTCCAGGTCCTGAGGCAGCAAAGCATCCCCAAACCATCACACTACCACCACCATGCTTGACCGTTGGTATAAGGTTCTTACTGTTGAATACAGTGTTTGTTTTTCTCCAGGTATAATGGGACCCATGTCATCCAAAAAGTTATACTTTTGACTCATCTGTCCATTGAACAATGAATAGACTTGTAAAACCAGATTGACCACTGCACTCACACTGGTTTTACTTGCAGTGAAATAGAATGTGATTTTGCAGTGAAACAGAATGTGATCTTACAGTGAAACAGAATGTGATCTTACAGTGAAACAGAATGTGATCTTACAGTGAAACAGAATGTGATCTTACAGTGAAACAGAATGTGATCTTGCAGTGAAACAGAATGTGATCTTGTTAGATCAAGCTGGTTTAGGTAGGTTATAGAAATACGGTATACTTGATACCAAGCCAACTGAACACCCCTCCCCAGACCGCCTCCACCCACGCCTCGCCCCTTCTTTCCTCCTCCTCACCTCCTTGTGGTCCCCCCTCTTACTCCTCCCACTGGCCCTGCCTCCTACAACCAGCCACCATATCACGCCAGCTGCTTCCAGTTCCTCCGCAGCTCCTCCATCCCAGTGGTTTAATGCATAGCCAACTCCTCTGCCCACCAGTGGCCCCCGCCACGGTTCCTCACCCTGCATATTTACCATTCCTCCAGCCAGCCTGCATGTTTGATTCATGACTCTCATGGCCTTGGAGATGTAAAGGACTTTGTAAAGACTAAAATAATGTTGGGCTTTTACATTTTTCCCATTCTGACTTTTCACATGTAGGCTATAGGCCTAGTGTAATGAATGTACAGAATAAATTGAAGCGGTAAAAGCCAATTATTGTTATTATAATGTGTATTCCTGAGATAAATCTTTTGTATAATGTTATGGCTATGATAGATGAATGTTGTGTATAATGTTATGGCTATGGTAGATGAATGTTGTGGATAATGTTATGGCTATGACAGACAGACAGACAGACAGACAGACAGACAGACAGACAGACAGACAGACAGACAGACAGACAGACAGACAGACAGACAGACAGACAGACAGACAGACAGACAGACAGACAGACAGACAGACAGACAGACAGACAGACAGACAGATAGATAGATAGATAGATAGATAGATAGATAGATAGATAGATAGATAGATAGATAGATAGATAGATAGATAGATAGATAGATAGATAGATAGATAGATAGATAGATAGATAGATAGATAGATAGATAGATAGATAGATAGATAGATAGATAGATAGATAGACAGATAGACAGATAAAACAGCTGTAACTTGTTTAAAAGGTATTTTATGTTCCGATTTCAGATGTTCAATCCTTATAAAACAAGGAAGACTGAAAATGCTCTAAATATTTCTCTATCTTCATTAGACAGTTGGGTAAATGGCAGTTGTTTTGGGGGGAAAAGCATTGATTTTCGTGTAAGATACACATTTCCACAGGTGTTATTTCTTGACTGATTACAATTTGATTGACGGGGGCGCTATTGTATGTCATATCAGTTGAAAGGGCTGTTTCTCAGCTTTCAAAAATACGTATCATATTTTCGTATATAATTTAGTTTGACACCAGCAAATGATATACTCCTGAATGCACACAGAGGTCATGATCCAGCATGAAATGGATTCTCACGCATTATTTACCTTTCCTCATCCCATGCCAGCCTGTATGGAACATTCCACTAGGGTTAACAGCACCATGGACCACACTGAACTGGTACACACAACTCTGAACAAACAAGGTATCACATTTTGACTTCGAAATGTGACGTTTGTCCACGTTTTTTTTTCTCAAAACATCTACGGGGGGTAAAGTCTAGGTAAATCAAGAACACTCACACCAGGCTGGTGGTTTCCCATCTCGTTAAGTTAACGGTTAAGGTTTTGGGATAGGGTTAAAATAGGGTTAAGTTTAGGAATGAATTCTGAGTGGTTAAGGGTTATAGTCTGGGAAAGGTTTAAAACGATTGGCTAGCGCTGGGATTTTTCATGAAATCCTATGCACTGGAGGCTTTTACGCCCATCCACAACACCCTAGCAAGCCGCCAGCCTACCTGAAGGTAATTGGTCCTCTGTAGCTCAGCTGGTAGAGCACGGCGCTTGTAACGCCAGGGTAGTGGGTTCGATCTCCAGGACCATCCATACGTAAAAATGTATGCACACACGACTGTAAGTCGCTTTGGATAAAAGTGTCTGCTAAATGGCATATTATAATTAAATCAAATCAAATACATTTTCATTTGTCAGATACACGTGTTTAGCAGTTGTTGCAGCTGTAGCGAAATGCTTGTGCTTCTAGCTCCGACAGTGCAGTAATATCTAACAAGTAATATCTAACAGTTTCACAACATATACCCAATAAACACAAATCTAAGTAAGGAATGGGATTGAAGAATATATACATATATGGACAAGCAATGACAGAGCGGCATGGACTAAGATACAGTAGAATATTATAGAATACAGTATATACAAGAGCAATGCAAGATATGTAAACATTATTAAAGTGACTAGTGTTCCTTTCTTTCTTAAAGTGGCCATAGATTTCAATAGGCAGCAGCAGCCTCTAATGTGCTAGTGATGGCTATTTTAACAGTCTGATGGCCTTGAGATAGAAGCTGTTTTTCATTCTCTCGGTCCCAGCTTTGATGCACCCGTGCTGACCTCGCCTTCTGGATGATAGCGGGGTGAACAGGCAGTGGCTCGGGTGGTTGATGTCCTTGATTATCTTTTTGGCCTTCCTGTGACATCGGGTGCTGTATGTGTCTTGGAGGGCGGGTAGCTTGCCCTCAGTAATGCGTTCGGCAGACCGCACCACCCTCTGGAGAGCCCTGCGGTTGCGGGCGGCGCAGTTGCCGTACCAGGCGGTGATACAGCCCGACAGGATGCTCTCAATTGTGCATCTGTAAAAGTTTGAGAGGGTTTTAGGTGCCAAGACGAATTTCTTCAGCCTCCTGAGGTTGAAGAGGCTCTGTTGCGCCTTCTTCACCACACTGTCTGCGTGTGTGGACCATTTCAGTTTGTCGGTGATGTGTACGCAGAGGAACTTGAAGCTTTACACCTTCTCCACTGCGGTCCCGTCGGTGTGGATAGGGGGGTGCACCCTCTGCTGTTTCCTGAAGTCCACGATCCTCTCCTTTGTTTTGTTGATGTTGAGTGAGACTGTGAACCTCTACTATACACACTGTGGACCTCTATTATACACACTGTGGACCTCTACTATACACACTGTGGACCTCTACTATACACACTGTGGACCTCTACTATTCACACTGTGGACCTCTACTATACACACTGTGGACCTCTATTATTCACACTGTGGACCTCTATTATACACACTGTGGACCTCTACTATTCACACTGTGGACCTCTATTATACACACTGTGGACCTCTACTATTCACACTGTGGACCTCTATTATACACACTGTGGACCTCTACTATTCACACTGTGGACCTCTACTATTCACACTGTGGACCTCTATTATACACACTGTGGACCTCTATTATACACATTTACATTTTACATTTTAGTCATTTAGCAGACGCTCTTATCCAGAGCGACTTACAGGAGCAATTAGGGTTAAGTGCCTTGCTCAAGGGCACATTTATGTCATTTAGCAGACGCTCTTATCTAGAGCGACTCACAAATTGGGGGGGAGAAGGGATTACTTTATCCTATCCCAGGTATTCCTTAAAGAGGTGGGGTTTCAAATGTCTCCGGAAGGTGGTGAGTGACTCCGCTGTCCTGGCGTCGTGAGAGAGCTTGTTCCACCATTGGGGTGCCAGAGCAGCGAACAGTTTTGACTGGGCTGAGCGGGAACTATGCTTCCGCAGAGGAAGGGGAGCCAGCAGGCCAGAGGTGGATGAACGCAATGCCCTCGTTTGGGTGTAGGGACTGATCAGAGCCCGAAGGTACAGAGGTGCCGTTCCCCTCACTGCTCCATAGGCAAGCACCATGGTCTTGTAACGGATGCGAGCTTCAACTGGAAGCCAGTGGAGTGTGCGGAGGAGGGGGGTGACATGAGAGAACTTGGGAAGGTTGAACACCAGACGGGCTGCGGCGTTCTGGATGAGTTGTAGGGGGTTTAATGGCACAGGCAGGGAGGCCAGCCAACAGCGAGTTGCAGTAATCCAGACGGGAGATGACAAGTGCCTGGTTTAGGACCTGTGCCGCTTCCTGTGTAAGGCAGGGTCGTACTCTCCGAATGTTGTAGAGCATGAACCTGCAGGAGCGGGTCACCGCCTTGATGTTAGCGGAGAACGACAGGGTGTTGTCCAGGGTCACGCCAAGGCTCTTCGCACTCTGGGAGGAGGACACAACGGAGTTGTCAACCGTGATGGCGAGATCATGGAACGGGCAGTCCTTCCCCGGGAGGAAGAGCAGCTCCGTCTTGCCAGGGTTCAGCTTGAGGTGGTGATCCGTCATCCATACTGATATGTCTGCCAGACATGCAGAGATGCGATTCGCCACCTGGTTATCAGAAGGGGGAAAGGAGAAGATTAGTTGTGTATCGTCAGCGTAGCAATGGTAGGAGAGGCCATGTGAGGATATGACAGAGCCAAGTCACTTGGTGTATAGGGAGAAAAGGAGAGGGCCTAGAACTGAGCCCTGGGGGACACCAGTGGTGAGAGCACGTGGTGCGGAGACAGCTTCTCGCCACGCCACTTGGTAGGAGCGACCGGTCAGGTAGGACGCAATCCAGGAGTGAGCCGCGCCGGAGATGCCCAGCTCGGAGAGGGTGGAGAGGAGGATCTGATGGTTCACAGTATCAAAGGCAGCAGACAGGTCTAGAAGGACAAGAGCAGAGGAGAGAGAGTTAGCTTTAGCAGTGCGGAGAGCCTCCGTGACACAGAGAAGAGCAGTCTCAGTTGAATGACCAGTCCTGAAACCTGACTGGTTTGGATCAAGAAGGTCATTCTGAGAGAGATAGCAAGAGAGTTGGCTAAAGACGGCACGCTCAATAGTTTTGGAAAGAAAAGAAAGAAGGGATACTGGTCTGTAGTTGTTGACATCAGTGGGATCGAGTGTTGGTTTTTTTGAGAAGGGGAGCAACTCTCGCTCTCTTGAAGACGGAAGGGACATGGCCAGCGGTCAAGGATGAGTTGATCAGCGAGGTGAGGTAGGGGAGAAGGTCACCGGAGATGGTCTGGAGAAGAGAGGGGGATGGGGTCAAGCGGGCAGGTTGTTGGGCGGCCTGCAGTCACAAGTCGCAGGATTTTATCTGGAGAGAGAGGGGAGAAAGAAGTCAAAGCATAGGGTAGGGCAGTGTGAGTAGGACCAGCAGTGTCATTAGACTTAACAAACGAGGATCGGATGTCGTCAACCTTCTTTTCAAAGTGGTTGACGATGTCATCCACAGAGAGAGAGGGGGGGGAGGGGGGAGGATTCAGGAGGGAGGAAAATGTGGCAAAGAGCTTCCTAGGGTTAGAGGCAGATGCTTGGAATTTAGAGTGGTAGAAAGTGGCCTTAGTAGCAGAAACAGATGAAGAAAATGTAGAGAGGAGGGAGGAAAAGATGCCAGGCCGGCAGGGGAGTTTAGTTTTCTTCCATTTCCGCTCCGCTGCCCGGAGCTCTGTTCTGTGAGCTCGCAATGAGTCATCAAGCCACGGAGCTGGAGGGGAGGACCGAGCCGGCCGGGAGGATAGTGGACACAGAGAGTCAAAGGATGCAGAAAGGGAGGAGAGGAGGGTTGAGGAGGCAGAATCAGGAGATTGGAGGGAGAAGGATTGAGCAGAGGGAAGAGATGATAGGATGGAAGAGGAGAGAGTAGTGGGAGAGAGAGAGCGAAGGTTGCGGCGGCGCATTACCATCTGTGTAGGGGCAGAGTGAGTAGTGTTGGAGGAGAGCGAGAGAGAAAAGGAAACAAAGTAGTGGTCGGAGACATGGAGGGGAGTTGCAGTGAGATTAGTAGAAGAGCAGCATCTAGTAAAGATGAGGTCAAGCGTATTGCCTGCCTTGTGAGTAGGGGGAACGGTGAGAGGGTGAGGTCAAAAGAGGAGAGGAGTGAAAGAAGGAGGCAGAGAGAAATGAGTCAAATGTGGACATAGGGAGGTTGAAATCCCCCAAAACTGTGAGGGGTGAGCCATCCTCAGGAAAGGAACTTATCAAGGCGTCAAGCTCATTGATGAACTCTCCAAGGGAACCTGGAGGGCGATAGATGACAAGGATATTAAGCTTAAATGGGCTAGTGACTGTGACAGCATGGAATTCAAATGAGGAGATAAACAGGTGGGTTAGGGGAAAAATGTAGAATGTCCACTTGGGAGAGATGAGGATTCCTGTGCCACCACCCCTCTGACCAGATGCTCTCGGGGTATGCGAGAACATATGGTCAGACGAGGAGAGAGCAGTAGGAGTAGCAGTGTTTTCAGTGGTAATCCATGTTTCCGTCAGCGCCAGGAAGTCGAGGGACTGGAGGTTAGCATAGGCTGGGATGAAGTCAGCTTTGTTGGCAGCAGAACGGCAGTTCCAGAGGCTGCATGAGACCTGGAACTCCAGGTGTGGGGTGCGTGCAGGGACCACCAGGTTAGAGAGGCAGCAGCCACGCGGTGTGAGGCGTTTGTGTAGCCTGTGCAGAGAGGAGAGAACAGGGATAGGCAGAGGCATAGTTGACAGGCTGTAGCAAATGGCTACAATAATGCAGAGGAGATCGGAATGAAATGAACTAAACATCTGGAAGAGGAGAGAGCAGGGCCTCCCTCACCAAAACTTCCACCTCAGAAACTATAATTGTTTCACTGAACCACCCGAACAAAAACTCTCCCAACTTCCACCTTTAGAAATCAGAATTGTTGTGAACCACAGCGGTTCAATGTTTAAAGGAGTAGACTCAACCCACTTTATTCAGCTAGCTAACTATGACACCATAGCTAACTAGCATGCTAGCATCCAATAACACACAGTTTAGCACCAACACTTGGTCACAAGAAAACCACCAATAGTGTGTTAACACACTAAGCAGATAATTAGTGTCCGTGTCTAGTTCCTTTCATAACGCAGCAATAACTAAACGTTGGCTAGCTTAGCACAAATATATTGTATTTAGCTGCCACAGTACAGCACACAATGGCTACTGTGTTGACTCTGTTCGAAAAACGGCTAGCTAGCTAGCTTCGTGCTACACCGAAGACAATGCCAACCTACAGTAACTACCCACAACAGCCCACGATGCCTAACTATGACACCATAGCTAACTAGCATGCTAGCATCCAATAACACACAGTTTAGCATCAATACTTGGTTACAACAGACTACCAATAGTGTGTTAACACACTAAACAGATCATTCGTGTCCGTGTCTAGTTCCTTTCATAACGCAGCAATAATTAAACGTTGGCTAGCTAGCATAAGTATATTGTATTTAGCTACTACAGTACAGTTAGCTGGTCGTGTTGGCTAGCTAGCAATGGCCACTGTGTTGACTTTGTTTGAAGAACGGCTAGCTTTAGCACCAATACTTGGTTACAACAGACTACCAATAGTGGGTTAACACACTAAACAGATCATTCGTGTCCGTGTCTAGTTCCTTTCATAACGCAGCAATAATTAAACGTTGGCTAGCTAGCATAAGTATATTGTATTTAGCTACTACAGTACAGTTAGCTGGTCGTGTTGGCTAGCTAGCAATGGCCACTGTGTTGACTTTGTTTGAAGAACGGCTAGCTAGCTAGCTTTGCTAGACCCGGCACCGCCGAAAAACAATGCTAACCTACAGTAACTACCCACAACAGCCCACGATGCCTAACTATGACGCCATAGCTAACTAGCATGCTAGCATCCAATAACACACAGTTTAGCACCAATACTTGGTTACAACAAACTACCAATAGTGTGTTAACACACTAAACAGATAATTCGTGTCCGTGTCTAGTTCCTTTCATAACGCAGCAAAAATTAAACGTTGGCTAGCTAGCACATTAACATTGGAAACAACTCTCCACCGTTGCTAAAACGTTACCAGTAGCTACCCGCTAGCTAGCTAGCCTCGTGCTTTCTCCGGGCTCCGCCGTAAACAATACTTACCTACAATAATTACCTACGGAAACCTACAATAACTACCTAAATAAACGACCTACAATACCTAACTACAACTACCTACCTACGATCAAATGCATGGTTTAAGCTTTACTCAACACCATATAAGAAGCCAAGCTTACCTCAAGCTTACCTCCTGCTAGAGAAAAACACACTGTGGACCTCTATTATACAAACACACTGTGGACCTCTATTATACACACTGTGGACCTCTACTATTCACACTGTGGACCTCTATTATACACACTGTGGACCTCTACTATTCACACTGTGGACCTCTACTATTCACAATGTGGACCTCTACTATTCACACTGTGGACCTCAACTATACACACTGTGGACCTCTATTATACACACTGTGGACCTCTACTATTCACACTGTGGACCTCTACTATTCACACTGTGGACCTCTACTATTCACACTGTGAACCTCTACTATACACACTGTGGACCTCTATTATACACACTGTGGACCTCTACTATACACACTGTGGACCTCTATTACACACACTGTGGATCTCTATTATACACACTGTGAACCTCTACTATTCACACTGTGGACCTCTATTATACACACTGTGGACCTCTACTATTCACACTGTGGACCTCTACTATACACACTGTGGACCTCTATTATACACACTGTGGACCTCTACTATTCACACTGTGGACCTCTATTATACACACTGTGGACCTCTACTATTCACACTGTGGACCTCTACTATTCACACTGTGGACCTCTACTATTCACACTGTGGACCTCTACTATACACACTGTGGACCTCTACTATACACACTGTGGACCTCTACTATACACACTGTGGACCTCTACTATTCACACTGTGGACCTCTACTATTCACACTGTGGACCTCTACTATTCACACTGTGAACCTCTACTATACACACTGTGGACCTCTATTATACACACTGTGGACCTCTACTATACACACTGTGGACCTCTATTATACACACTGTGAACCTCTACTATTCACACTGTGGACCTCTACTATTCACACTGTGAACCTCTATTATACACACTGTGAACCTCTACTATTCACACTGTGGACCTCTATTATACACACAGTGGACCTCTACTATTCACACTGTGGACCTCTACTATTCACACTGTGAACCTCTACTATACACACTGTGGACCTCTATTATACACACTGTGGACCTCTATTTACACACTGTGGATCTCTATTATACACACTGTGAACCTCTACTATTCACACTGTGGACCTCTATTATACACACTGTGGACCTCTACTATTCACACTGTGGACCTCTACTATACACACTGTGGACCTCTATTATACACACTGTGGACCTCTACTATTCACACTGTGGACCTCTATTATACACACTGTGGACCTCTACTATTCACACTGTGGACCTCTACTATACACACTGTGGACCTCTATTATACACACTGTGGACCTCTACTATTCACACTGTGGACCTCTACTATTCACACTGTGGACCTCTATTATACACACTGTGGACCTCTACTATTCACACTGTGGACCTCTACTATTCACACTGTGGACCTCTACTATTCACACTGTGGACCTCTACTATACACACTGTGAACCTCTACTATACACACTGTGGACCTCTACTATACACACTGTGGACCTCTACTATACACACTGTGGACCTCTACTATTCACACTGTGGACCTCTACTATTCACACTGTGGACCTCTACTATTCACACTGTGGACCTCTACTATTCACACTGTGAACCTCTACTATACACACTGTGGACCTCTATTATACACACTGTGGACCTCTACTATACACACTGTGGACCTCTATTATACACACTGTGGACCTCTATTATACACACTGTGAACCTCTACTATTCACACTGTGGACCTCTACTATTCACACTGTGGACCTCTACTATTCACACTGTGAACCTCTATTATACACACTGTGAACCTCTACTATACACACTGTGGACCTCTACTATTCACACTGTGGACCTCTACTATACACACTGTGGACCTCTATTATACACACTGTGGACCTCTATTATACACACTGTGGACCTCTACTATTCACACTGTGGACCTCTACTATTCACACTGTGGACCTCTATTATACACACTGTGGACCTCTACTATTGACACTGTGGACCTCTACTATACACACTGTGGACCTCTACTATTCACACTGTGGACCTCTACTATTCACACTGTGGACCTCCACTATACACACTGTGGACCTCTATTATACACACTGTGGACCTCTACTATACACACTGTGGACCTCTACTATACACACTGTGGACCTCTACTATACACACTGTGGACCTCTACTATACACACTGTGGACCTCTACTATACACACTGTGGACCTCTACTATTGACACTGTGGACCTCTACTATACACACTGTGGACCTCTACTATTGACACTGTGGACCTCTACTATACACACTGTGGACCTCTATTATACACACTGTGGACCTCTACTATACACACTGTGGACCTCTACTATTCACACTGTGGACCTCTACTATACACACTGTGGACCTCTACTATACACACTGTGGACCTCTACTATACACACTGTGGACCTCTACTATACACACTGTGGACCTCTACTATTGACACTGTGGACCTCTACTATACACACTGTGGACCTCTACTATTGACACTGTGGACCTCTACTATACACACTGTGGACCTCTATTATACACACTGTGGACCTCTACTATACACACTGTGGACCTCTACTATTCACACTGTGGACCTCTACTATACACACTGTGAACCTCCACTATTCACACTGTGGACCTCTACTATTCACACTGTGGACCTCTACTATTCACACTGTGGGTCTCTACTATACACACTGTGGACCTCTACTATTCACACTGTGGACCTCTACTATTCACACTGTGGACCTCTACTATACACACTGTGGACCTCTACTATACACACTGTGGACCTCTACTATACACACTGTGGACCTCTACTATTCACACTGTGGACCTCTACTATTCACACTGTGGACCTCTACTATACACAGTGTGGACCTCTATTATACACACTGTGGACCTCTATTATACACACTGTGGACCTCTACTATTCACACTGTGGACCTCTATTATACACACTGTGGACCTCTACTATTCACACTGTGGACCTCTACTATTCACACTGTGGACCTCTACTATTCACACTGTGGACCTCTATTATACACACTGTGGACCTCTACTATTCACACTGTGGACCTCTACTATTCACACTGTGGACCTCTACTATTCACACTGTGGACCTCTACTATACACACTGTGGACCTCTACTATACACACTGTGGACCTCTACTATTCACACTGTGGACCTCTACTATACACACTGTGAACATCTATTATACAAACTGTGGACCTCTACTATTGACACTGTGGACCTCTACTATACACACTGTGGACCTCTACTATACACACTGTGGACCTCTACTATTCACACTGTGGACCTCTACTATACACACTGTGGACCTCTATTATACACACTGTGGACCTCTACTATTCACACTGTGGAACTCTACTATTCACACTGTGGACCTCTACCATACACACTGTGAACCTCTATTATACACACTGTGGACCTCTACTATTCACACTGTGGACCTCTACTATACACACTGTGGACCTCTACTATTGACACTGTGGACCTCTACTATACACACTGTGGACCTCTACTATTCACACTGTGGACCTCTACTATACACACTGTGGACCTCTACTATACACACTGTGGACCTCTACTATACACACTGTGGACCTCTACTATACACACTGTGGACCTCTACTATACACACTGTGGACCTCTACTATACACACTGTGGACCTCTACTATTGACACTGTGGACCTCTACTATACACACTGTGGACCTCTATTATAGACAATGTGGACCTCTACTATACACACTGTGGACCTCTACTATTGACACTGTGGACCTCTACTATACACACTGTGGACCTCTATTATACACACTGTGGACCTCTACTATACACACTGTGGACCTCTACTATTCACACTGTGGACCTCTACTATACACACTGTGAACCTCCACTATTCACACTGTGGACCTCTACTATTCACACTGTGGACCTCTACTATTCACACTGTGGACCTCTACTATTCACACTGTGGACCTCTACTATTCACACTGTGGACCTCTACTATTCACACTGTGGACCTCTACTATACACACTGTGGACCTCTACTATACACACTGTGGACCTCTATTATACACACTGTGGACCTCTACTATACACACTGTGGACCTCTACTATTCACACTGTGGACCTCTACTATTCACACTGTGGACCTCTACTATACACACTGTGGACCTCTACTATTCACACTGTGGACCTCTACTATACACACTGTGGACCTCTACTATACACACTGTGGACCTCTACTATTCACACTGTGGACCTCTACTATACACACTGTGGACCTCTACTATACACACTGTGGACCTCTACTATACACACTGTGGACCTCTACTATTCACACTGTGGACCTCTACTATTGACACTGTGGACCTCTACGATACACACTGTGGACCTCTACTATACACAATGTGGACCTCTACTATACACACTGTGGACCTCTACTATTCACACTGTGGACCTCTACTATACACACTGTGGACCTCTACTATTCACACTGTGGACCTCTACTATACACACTGTGGACCTCTACTATTCACACTGTGGACCTCTACTATACACACTGTGGACCTCTACTATACACACTGTGGACCTCTACTATTCACACTGTGGACCTCTACTATACACACTGTGGACCTCTACTATTCACACTGTGGACCTCTACTATACACACTGTGGACCTCTACTATACACACTGTGGACCTCTATTATACACACTGTGGACCTCTACTATACACACTGTGGACCTCTACTATACACACTGTAGACCTCTATTATACACACTGTGAACCTCTACTATTCACACGGTGGACCTCTATTATACACACTGTGGACCTCTACTATTCACACTGTGGACCTCTACTATTCACACTGTGGACCTCTACTATACACACTGTGGACCTCTACTATACACACTGTGGACCTCTACTATACACACTGTGGACCTCTATTATACACACTGTGGACCTCTACTATTCACACTGTGGACCTCTACTATACACACTGTGGACCTCTACTATTCACACTCTGGACCTCTACTATACACACTGTGAACATCTATTATACAAACTGTGGACCTCTACTATTCACACTGTGGACCTCTACTATACACACTGTGGACCTCTACTATACACACTGTGGACCTATACTATACACACTGTGGACCTCTACTATTGACACTGTGGACCTCTACTATACACACTGTGGACCTCTACTATACACACTGTGGACCTCTACTATACACACTGTGGACCTCTACTATACACACTGTGGACCTCTACTATACACACTGTGGACCTCTATTATACACACTGTGGACCTCTACTATACACACTGTGGACCTCTACTATTGACACTGTGGACCTCTACTATACACACTGTGGACCTCTACTATACACACTGTGGACCTCTACTATACACACTGTGAACCTCCACTATTCACACTGTGGACCTCTACTATTCACACTGTGGACCTCTACTATTCACACTGTGGACCTCTATTATTCACACTGTTGACCTCTACTATTCACACTGTGGACCTCTACTATTCACACTGTGGACCTCTACTATACACACTGTGGACCTCTACTATTCACACTGTGGACCTCCACTATACACACTGTGGACCTCTATTATACACACTGTGGACCTCTACTATTCACACTGTGGACCTCTACTATACACACTGTGGACCTCTATTATACACACTGTGGACCTCTACTATTCACACTGTGGACCTCTACTATTCACACTGTGGACCTCTACCATACACACTGTGAACCTCTATTATACACACTGTGGACCTCTACTATTGACACTGTGGACCTCTACTATACACACTGTGGACCTCTACTATTGACACTGTGGACCTCTACTATACACACTGTGGACCTCTACTATACACACTATGGACCTCTACTATACACACTGTGGACCTCTACTATTCACACTGTGGACCTCCACTATACACACTGTGGACCTCTATTATACACACTGTGGACCTCTACTATTCACACTGTGGACCTCTACTATACACACTGTGGACCTCTATTATACACACTGTGGACCTCTACTATTCACACTGTGGACCTCTACTATACACACTGTGGACCTCTACTATTGACACTGTGGACCTCTACTATACACACTGTGGACCTCTACTATACACACTATGGACCTCTACTATACACACTGTGGACCTCTACTATACACACTGTGGACCTCTACTATTCACACTGTGGACCTCTACTATTCACACTGTGGACCTCTACTATACACACTGTGGACCTCTACTATTCACACTGTGGACCTCTACTATTCACACTGTGGACCTCTACTATTCACACTGTGGACCTCTACTATTCACACTGTGGACCTCTACTATACACACTGTGGACCTCTACTATTCACACTGTGGACCTCTACTATTCACACTTTGAACCTCTACTATTCACACTGTGGACCTCTACTATACACACTGTGGACCTCTATTATACACACTGTGGACCTCTACTATTCACACTGTGGACCTCTACTATTGACACTGTGGACCTCTACTATACACACTGTGAACCTCTATTATACACACTGTGGACCTCTACTATACACACTGTGGACCTCTACTATTGACACTGTGGACCTCTACTATACACACTGTGGACCTCTACTATACACACTGTGGACCTCTACTATACACACTGTGGACCTCTACTATACACACTGTGGACCTCTACTATACACACTGTGGACCTCTACTATACACACTGTGGACCTCTACTATACACACTGTGGACCTCTACTATACACACTGTGGACCTCTACTATACACACTGTGGACCTCTACTATTGACACTGTGGACCTCTACTATACACACTGTGGACCTCTATTATACACAATGTGGACCTCTACTATACACACTGTGGACCTCTACTATTGACACTGTGGACCTCTACTATACACACTGTGGACCTCTATTATACACACTGTGGACCTCTACTATACACACTGTGGACCTCTACTATTCACACTGTGGACCTCTACTATACACACTGTGAACCTCCACTATTCACACTGTGGACCTCTACTATTCACACTGTGGACCTCTACTATTCACACTGTGGACCTCTACTATTCACACTGTGGACCTCTACTATTCACACTGTGGACCTCTACTATTCACACTGTGGACCTCTACTATTCACACTGTGGACCTCTACTATACACACTGTGGACCTCTACTATACACACTGTGGACCTCTACTATTCACACTGTGGACCTCTACTATACACACTGTGGACCTCTACTATACACACTGTGGACCTCTACTATACACACTGTGGACCTCTACTATTCACACTGTGGACCTCTACTATTGACACTGTGGACCTCTACTATACACACTGTGGACCTCTACTATACACAATGTGGACCTCTACTATACACACTGTGGACCTCTACTATACACACTGTGGACCTCTACTATACACACTGTGGACCTCTACTATACACACTGTGGACCTCTACTATTCACACTGTGGACCTCTACTATACACACTGTGGACCTCGATTATACACACTGTAGACCTCTATTATACACACTGTGAACCTCTACTATTCACACTGTGGACCTCTATTATACACACTGTGGACCTCTACTATTCACACTGTGGACCTCTACTATTCACACTGTGGACCTCTACTATACACACTGTGGACCTCTACTATACACACTGTGGACCTCTACTATTCACACTGTGGACCTCTACTATTGACACTGTGGACCTCTACTATACACACTGTGGACCTCTATTATACACACTGTGGACCTCTACTATACACACTGTGGACCTCTACTATTGACACTGTGGACCTCTACTATACACACTGTGGACCTCTATTATACACACTGTGGACCTCTACTATACACACTGTGGACCTCTACTATACACACTGTGGACCTCTACTATTCACACTGTGGACCTCTACTATACACACTGTGAACCTCCACTATTCACACTGTGGACCTCTACTATTCACACTGTGGACCTCTACTATTCACACTGTGGACCTCTATTATTCACACTGTTGACCTCTACTATTCACACTGTGGACCTCTACTATTCACACTGTGGACCTCTACTATACACACTGTGGACCTCTACTATTCACACTGTGGACCTCCACTATACACACTGTGGACCTCTATTATACACACTGTGGACCTCTACTATTCACACTGTGGACCTCTACTATACACACTGTGGACCTCTATTATACACACTGTGGACCTCTACTATTCACACTGTGGACCTCTACTATTCACACTGTGGACCTCTACCATACACACTGTGAACCTCTATTATACACACTGTGGACCTCTACTATTGACACTGTGGACCTCTACTATACACACTGTGGACCTCTACTATTGACACTGTGGACCTCTACTATTCACACTGTGGACCTCTACTATACACACTATGGACCTCTACTATACACACTGTGGACCTCTACTATACACACTATGGACCTCTACTATACACACTGTGGACCTCTACTATTCACACTGTGGACCTCTACTATACACACTGTGGACCTCTACTATTCACACTGTGGACCTCTACTATACACAATGTGGACCTCTACTATACACACTGTGGACCTCTACTATACACACTGTGGACCTCTACTATTCACACTGTGGACCTCTACTATACACAATGTGGACCTCTACTATACACACTGTGGACCTCTACTATTCACACTGTGGACCTCTACTATACACACTATGGACCTCTACTATACACACTGTGGACCTCTACTATTCACACTGTGGACCTCTACTATACACACTGTGGACCTCTACTATTCACACTGTGGACCTCTACTATACACAATGTGGACCTCTACTATACACACTGTGGACCTCTACTATACACAATGTGGACCTCTACTATACACACTGTGGACCTCTACTATACACACTGTGGACCTCTACTATTCACACTGTGGACCTCTACTATACACAATGTGGACCTCTACTATACACACTGTGGACCTCTACTATACACACTGTGGACCTCTACTATACACACTGTGGACCTCTACTATTGACACTGTGGACCTCTATTATACACACTGTGGACCTCTACTATACACACTGTGGACCTCTACTATTGACACTGTGGACCTCTACTATACACACTGTGGACCTCTATTATACACACTGTGGACCTCTACTATACACACTGTGGACCTCTACTATACACACTGTGGACCTCTACTATTCACACTGTGGACCTCTACTATACACACTGTGAACCTCCACTATTCACACTGTGGACCTCTACTATTCACACTGTGGACCTCTACTATTCACACTGTGGACCTCTATTATTCACACTGTTGACCTCTACTATTCACACTGTGGACCTCTACTATTCACACTGTGGACCTCTACTATACACACTGTGGACCTCTACTATTCACACTGTGGACCTCCACTATACACACTGTGGACCTCTATTATTCACACTGTGGACCTCCACTATACACACTGTGGACCTCTACTATTCACACTGTGGACCTCCACTATACACACTGTGGACCTCTACTATTCACACTGTGGACCTCTATTATTCACACTGTTGACCTCTACTATTCACACTGTGGACCTCTACTATTCACACTGTGGACCTCTACTATACACACTGTGGACCTCTACTATTCACACTGTGGACCTCCACTATACACACTGTGGACCTCTACTATTCACACTGTGGACCTCCACTATACACACTGTGGACCTCTATTATTCACACTGTTGACCTCTACTATTCACACTGTGGACCTCTACTATTCACACTGTGGACCTCTACCATACACACTGTGGACCTCTACTATACACACTGTGGACCTCTACTATTCACACTGTGGACCTCTACTATTCACACTGTGGACCTCTACTATACACACTGTGGACCTCTACTATTCACACTGTGGACCTCCACTATACACACTGTGGACCTCTACTATTCACACTTTTGACCTCCACTATACACACTGTGGACCTCTATTATTCACACTGTTGACCTCTACTATTCACACTGTGGACCTCTACTATTCACACTGTGGACCTCTACCATACACACTGTGGACCTCTATTATTCACACTGTTGACCTCTACTATTCACACTGTGGACCTCTACTATTCACACTGTGGACCTCTACTATACACACTGTGAACCTCTATTATACACACTGTGGACCTCTACTATTGACACTGTGGACCTCTACTATACACACTGTGGACCTCTACTATTGACACTGTGGACCTCTACTATACACACTGTGGACCTCTACTATACACACTATGGACCTCTACTATACACACTGTGGACCTCTACTATACACACTGTGGACCTCTACTATACACACTGTGGACCTCTACTATTGACACTGTGGACCTCTACTATACACACTGTGGACCTCTATTATACACACTGTGGACCTCTACTATACACACTGTGGACCTGTACTATTGACACTGTGGACCTCTACTATACACACTGTGGACCTCTATTATACACACTGTGGACCTCTACTATACACACTGTGGACCTCTACTATACACACTGTGGACCTCTACTATTCACACTGTGGACCTCTACTATACACACTGTGAACCTCCACTATTCACACTGTGGACCTCTACTATTCACACTGTGGACCTCTACTATTCACACTGTGGACCTCTACTATTCACACTGTGGACCTCTACTATTCACACTGTGGACCTCTACTATTCACACTGTGGACCTCTACTATTCACACTGTGGACCTCTACTATTCACACTGTGGACCTCTACTATTCACACTGTGGACCTCTACTATTCACACTGTGGACCTCTACTATACACACTGTGGACCTCTACTATACACACTGTGAACCTCTACTATACACACTGTGGACCTCTACTATTCACACTGTGGACCTCTACTATTCACACTGTGGACCTCTACTATACACACTGTGGACCTCTACTATTCACACTGTGGACCTCTACTATACACACTGTGAACCTCCACTATTCACACTGTGGACCTCTACTATTCACACTGTGGACCTCTACTATTCACACTGTGGACCTCTACTATTCACACTGTGGACCTCTACTATTCACACTGTGGACCTCTACTATTCACACTGTGGACCTCTACTATACACACTGTGGACCTCTACTATACACACTGTGGACCTCTACTATTCACACAGTGGACCTCTACTATACACACTGTGGACCTCTACTATACACACTGTGGACCTCTACTATACACACTGTGGACCTCTACTATTCACACTGTGGAATTCTACTATTGACACTGTGGACCTCTACGATACACACTGTGGACCTCTACTATACACAATGTGGACCTCTACTATACACACTGTGGACCTCTACTATACACACTGTGGACCTCTACTATACACACTGTGGACCTCTACTATACACACTGTGGACCTCTACTATACACACTGTGGACCTCTACTATACACACTGTGGACCTCTACTATACACACTGTGGACCTCTACTATTCACACTTTGAACCTCTACTATACACACTGTGGACCTCTACTATACACACTGTGGACCTCTACTATACACACTGTGGACCTCTACTATACACACTGTGGACCTCTACTATTCACACTGTGGACCTCTACTATTCACACTGTGGACCTCTACTATTCACACTGTGGACCTCTACTATTCACACTGTGGACCTCTACTATTCACACTCTGGACCTCTACTATACACACTGTGGACCTCTACTATTCACACTGTGGACCTCTACTATTCACACTGTGGACCTCTACTATACACACTGTGAACATCTATTATACACACTGTGGACCCCTACTATTGACACTGTGGACCTCTACTACACACAGTGGACCTCTACTATACACACTGAGGACCTCTACTATACACACTGTGGACCTCTATTATACACACTGTGGACCTCTACTATACACACTGTGAACCTCCACTATTCACACTGTGGACCTCTACTATTCACACTGTGGACCTCTACTATTCACACTGTGGACCTCTACTATTCACACTGTGGACCTCTACTATTCACACTGTGGACCTCTATTATACACACTGTGGACCTCTACTATTCACACTGTGGACCTCTACTATTCACACTGTGGACCTCTACTATACACACTGTGGACCTCTACTATACACACTGTGGACCTCTACTATACACACTGTGGACCTCTATTATACACACTGTGGACCTCTACTATTCACACTGTGGACCTCTACTATTCACACTGTGGACCTCTACTATACACACTGTGGACCTCTACTATACACACTGTGGACCTCTACTATACACACTGTGGACCTCTACTATTCACACTGTGGACCTCTACTATACACACTGTGGATTTCTACTATACACACTGTGGACCTCTACTATACACACTGTGGACCTCTACTATTCACACTGTGGACCTCTACTATTGACACTGTGGAACTCTACGATACACACTGTGGACCTCTACTATACACAATGTGGACCTCTACTATACACACTGTGGACCTCTACTATACACACTGTGGACCTCTACTATACACACTGTGGACCTCTACTATACACACTGTGGACCTCTACTATTCACACTTTGAACCTCTACTATACACACTGTGGACCTCTACTATACACACTGTGGACCTCTACTATACACACTGTGGACCTCTACTATACACACTGTGGACCTCTACTATTCACACTGTGGACCTCTACTATTCACACTGTGGACCTCTACTATTCACACTGTGGACCTCTACTATTCACACTGTGGACCTCTACTATTCACACTGTGGACCTCTACTATACACACTGTGGACCTCTACTATTCACACTGTGGACCTCTACTATACACACTGTGGACCTCTACTATTCACACTGTGGACCTCTACTATTCACACTGTGGACCTCTACTATTCACACTGTGGACCTCTACTATTCACACTGTGGACCTCTACTATTCACACTGTGGACCTCTACTATACACACTGTGGACCTCTACTATACACACTGTGGACCTCTACTATTCACACTGTGGACCTCTACTATTCACACTGTGGACCTCTACTATTCACACTGTGGACCTCTACTATACACACTGTGAACATCTATTATACACACTGTGGACCTCTACTATTGACACTGTGGACCTCTACTATACACACTGTGGACCTCTACTATACACACTGTGGACCTCTACTATACACACTGTGGACCTCTACTATACACACTGTGGACCTCTACTATTCACACTGTGGACCTCTACTATTCACACTGTGGAACTCTACTATTCACACTGTGGACCTCTACTATTCACACTGTGGACCTCTACTATTCACACTGTGGACCTCTACTATACACACTGTGGACCTCTACTATTCACACTGTGGACCTCTACTATACACACTGTGGACCTCTACTATTCACACTGTGGACCTCTACTATTCACACTGTGGACCTCTACTATTCACACTGTGGACCTCTACTATTCACACTGTGGACCTCTACTATACACACTGTGGACCTCTACTATACACACTGTGAACCTCTACTATTCACACTGTGGACCTCTACTATTCACACTGTGGACTTCTACTATTCACGCTGTGGACCTCTACTATACACACTGTGGACCTCTACTATACACACTGTGGACCTCTACTATTGACACTGTGGACCTCTACTATACACACTGTGGACCTCTATTATACACACTGTGGACCTCTACTATTCACACTGTGGACCTCTACTATTGACACTGTGGACCTCTACTATACACACTGTGGACCTCTATTATACACACTGTGGACCTCTACTATACACACTGTGGACCTCTACTATTCACACTGTGGACCTCTACTATACACACTGTGAACCTCCACTATTCACACTGTGGACCTCTACTATTCACACTGTGGACCTCTACTATTCACACTGTGGACCTCTACTATTCACACTGTGGACCTCTACTATTCACACTGTGGACCTCTACTATACACACTGTGGACCTCTACTATACACACTGTGGACCTCTACTATTCACACTGTGGACCTCTACTATACACACTGTGGACCTCTACTATACACACTGTGGACCTCTACTATACACACTGTGGACCTCTACTATTCACACTGTGGACCTCTACTATTGACACTGTGGACCTCTACTATACACACTGTGGACCTCTATTATACACACTGTGGACCTCTACTATACACACTGTGGACCTCTACTATTCACACTGTGGACCTCTACTATACACACTGTGGACCTTTACTATACACACTGTGGACCTCTACTATTGACACTGTGGACCTCTACTATACACACAGTGGACCTCTATTATACACACTGTGGAACTCTCCTATACACACTGTGGACCTCTACTATTCACACTGTGGACCTCTACTATACACACTGTGAACCTCCACTATTCACACTGTGGACCTCTACTATTCACACTGTGGACCTCTACTATTCACACTGTGGACCTCTACTATTCACACTGTGGACCTCTACTATACACACTGTGGACCTCTACTATACACACTGTGGACCTCTACTATTCACACTGTGGACCTCTACTATACACACTGTGGACCTCTACTATTCACACTGTGGACCTCTACTATACACACTGTGGACCTCTACTATTCACACTGTGGACCTCTACTATACACACTGTGGACCTCTACTATTCACACTGTGGACCTCTACTATTGACACTGTGGACCTCTACGATACACACTGTGGACCTCTACTATACACAATGTGGACCTCTACTATACACACTGTGGACCTCTACTATTCACACTGTGGACCTCTACTATTCACACTGTGGACCTCTACTATTCACACTGTGGACCTCTACTATACACACTGTGGACCTCTACTATACACACTGTGGACCTCTACTATTCACACTGTGGACCTCTACTATACACACTGTGGACCTCTACTATACACACTGTGGACCTCTACTATACACACTGTGGACCTCTACTATACACACTGTGGACCTCTACTATACACACTGTGGACCTCTACTATACACACTGTGGACCTCTACTATACACACTGTGGACCTCTACTATTCACACTGTGGACCTCTACTATACACACTGTGGACCTCTACTATACACACTGTGAACCTCTACTATTCACACTGTGGACCTCTACTATTCACACTGTGGACCTCTACTATACACACTGTGGACCTCTATTATACACACTGTGGACCTCTATTATTCACACTGTGGACCTCTACTATACACACTGTGAACCTCTACTATTCACACTGTGGACCTCTACTATACACACTGTGGACCTCTACTATACACACTGTGGACCTCTACTATACACACTGTGGACCTCTACTATACACACTGTGGACCTCTACTATACACACTGTGGACCTCTACTATACACACTGTGGACCTCTACTATACACACTGTGGACCTCTACTATTCACACTGTGGACCTCTACTATACACACTGTGGACCTCTATTATTCACACTGTGGACCTCTACTATACACACTGTGGAATGTTACCTTCAGCAGCTCAACAGCATCAGCGGTTTCCTGCAAGACTCTATATAACTATAGTGATATATATCTATATAACACTATATAACTATATTAATATATAGCTATATAACTATATATATCTATCTACAATGAGGGAAAAAAGTATTTGATCCCCTGCTGATTTTGTACGTTTTCTCACTGACAAAGAAATGATCAGTCTATCATTTTAATGGTAGGTTTATTTGAACAGTGAGAGAGGTCCTGGATTTACCCTTTCCACCTGCCAATTAGATTTGGGACAGTACCCAGAGGTGAGGCTGACTGTGACCCCCAGTCATTGCATGACAGACATGTTAGGTGAACTGAGGACCACGGTCAGACACGATGTCCTCCGGGATCCCGTGGTGCTTGAAGACGTGAGAGAAGAGAGCCACTGCGGTCTGCATGGCCGTAGGGAGACCAGGCAGAGGAATCAAACAACAGGCTTTGGAAAACCAGTCCACAACGACCAGGATGGTAGTGTGCCCCTCAGAGGGGGTAAGGTCTGTAACAAAGTCCAAGGAGAGATGGGACCAGGGTCGTTTTGGAACCGGCAGTGGGTGGAGTTTGCCATAGGGGAGGTGTCTTTGTATCTTGCTCTGTGCGCAAGTGGAGCAGGAAGAGACGTAAACCTGGACGTCACGGGCCAAGGTGGGCCACCAGGAGAGACTTGTGATACTACGAGCTATACCCTGTGCTGTGTGTGCCCAGGCGAGGAGACGGTCCTGCACATCAGAGGGCAAGTAGATACGTCCCTCAGGACAGTGGGCAGGTGAGGGCTCCTGTCGCAGGGCCCGACAGATGTCCGCGTCTACATTCCACACGACAGGAGCCACAATGCGGGACATGGGAATAATGGGTGTCACTTTCTCCCTCCGATCCTCTGTGTCATGCACCTGGGACAAGGCATCGGCATTAACGTTCTTTGATCCCGGCTGGTAGGAGAGGATAAAGTCAAACCTGGCGAAGAATTGTGCCCACTAGGCCTGACGCAGATTCAGCCTCTTCGCTGCTCGAATGTACTCCAAGTTCCGGTTGTCCATCCAGACAAGGAATGGGTGTTTAGCACCCTCCAGCCAGTGCCGCCATGCTTTCAGCGCCTTCTTGACGGCCAACAACTCATGATCCCCCATGTCGTAATTCCGCTGCGCGGGAGACAGCTTCCGTGAGTAGAAGGCGCATGGATGTAGTTTAGGCGGCGATCCAGTGCGTTTGGAGAGAACAGCCCCTACTCCAACCTCGGAGGCATCCACCTCCACGATGAAGAGCAGAGATGGGTCAGGGTGAGCCAGCACAGGTGCGTTAGTTAAACGTTCCTCGAGTGCATGGAAGGCTTCGTTGGCCTCCCCAGTCCAGCGCAGATGTCGAGGACCTCCCTTCAGGAGGGAGGTGAGAGGGGCCACCACTGTGCTGAAACCCCTAATGAAGAGCCTGAAATAGTTGGTAAAACCAAGGAAGCGCTGCACTGCCTTGATGTTGGATGGAACAGGCCACGACTGCACTGCACTGACTCTCTGCTCTTCCATCTCTACTCCTGCGGTGTATATCTGATAGCCCAGGGAGGAGACCACCTGCTGAAAGAAAAGGCACTTCTCCGCCTTGACGCCCTATCAGCCTCTCCAAACCGGACCTGTCATGAGAGACATGCTGCTCGCGTGTAGTGGAGTACATCAAGATGTCGTCTACGTCCACCACTACACAGCGACCCAACATGTCTCTAAACACCTCGTTAATGAAGGATTTGGAACACAGAGGGTACATTTGTCAGGCCGTAGGGCATTACCCTGTATTCGCTGTGCCCGGTGCTGAAGGCAGTCATCCATTCATCCCCCTCTCTGATGCGCACCAGGTTGTAGGCACTGCGTAAATCCAATTTAGTCAAGTACTTAGCACCGTGCATCAGTTCAATCACAGTGGGTATGAGAGGCAGGGGATAACTGAATTTAACAGAAGCCTTATTCAGTGTCCGGTAATCGATACAGGGGCGGAGACCTCTGTATCGAAGAAGCTGGAGGAGGCCGGAGAGGTGGACGGACAGATGAATCCTTGGGCCAGCACCTCCTGGACGTAGTCCTCCATGGCTTTGGTCTCTGCATGTGAGAGAGGGTGGATGTGCCCCCGCGGGAGGGTAGAAACAGGCAGTAGGTTGATAGTGCCATGGGTGATGAGGGGGCAGGGACGTGGCACGAGTCTTTGAAAGGGCCACCTGTAGGTTCCGGTATTCCTCCGGGATAGGGACGTGGGTGGCCTGGTCCGGACTGAGAGACACCTCCCCTGACACTCCTGCGACCAACTCAAAAACCTCCTATCTGTCCACGATATACTGGGGTTATGCAACTGTAGCCAGGGTTAAATCCAAAACTAAGGGGTGTGCAGGAGAGTCTAAGATGAGGAAAGTGATACATTCATGGTGATTGTCATTAACTGTGAGGGAAATGGGAATCGTGGTCCGGCACACCAGTCCTGTTCCTAGGGGACAGTTGTCTAGAGCATGGACTGGGACAGGGGGTTGTAAAGGGACTAGAAGAATGCATAATGACCGGTCTAGGAAATTGCCTGCAGCACCTCATTCCACTAGGGCAGGATTCAGTGGGGGACCAGGATAGTCAGGGAAGGAGACAGGGAGGAGGACGGGCTGGGTGGACAGAGAGGAGCATGTCACGTCCACGCCTACCTGGGAAGGTGCAGGAGCGCTCCTCCGCCTGTCACTTCCTCACCTGGTTCTCCTTCTGGGACAGGTGTTCCAGGGGTGGTCCGACTCCCCACAGTAGGAGAGGAGACCCGGTTGACGGTTCCTCAGGGGGAAGATGCATCGTGCCCACCTCCATGGGCTCAGTCTCGCTGAAGGTTCCTGGGAGAGACCTGAACAACCGGGATGGGCGATGACAGGCACGCAGGAGATTATCCAGGCGGATGGCCATGGCGATGAGCTGGTCCAGTGTGAGGTCCTCATCACGACAGGCCAGCTCGGTCTGGACACCCACCTGTAGCCCACTACGCCAGTGGACGCAGCCACCGTCCAGAAATCCAGAGCGTACTCTGACGCTGTCCTGAACCCCTGGCATAAACGGAGGAGATGCTCACCTCCCTCTCTGCCGTCTGTAGTGGGGTCCCAGACGGCACGGAAGAGTTGGGTGAAGCGCTCATAGGACAGCACTTCTGGACCGTCCCTCTCCCAGACGGCGTGCGCCCACTCCAGAGCCCGGCCTGTCAGCACCGAGATCACCAAGGCCACCTTGTCTCTCTCGGAGGCCGCCCCGGCATGACAGGCTGCAGGAGAAACCCCTTACAGTGAGCTGGGGTGCCGTCAAACCGCTCCGGGAGGGGCATTTTGACGTTGCTGATTGGACCAGGTGATGTAGATGGTGGTGGGGTAGCTGGAATGATCGCGGGGAGCTTGGAAGGTGGTGGTGTAGCCTACAGTTGGCGTACGGCCCGGAGCACCTCGTCCATGGCTGTCCCGAGGCGCTCCAGGCACAAGTTGTGGTGGCGGAGCTGCTTCCTGTTTTCTTGGGTCAGTCATTCTGTCACAGATGTAGAGATAAGTAGGAGGCAGTCCCAGGTTTAGAACTACTGAAATGATTTAAGCACCATAGATCAAAGCGGGACGAAACCAAAACGCTGTTATGCTCAAAACATATCTTCAGAAACAAAAAGGCACAGGGCGAACCCAAAGTGCAAAATATAAAGTATGCAGGAAATAGTAGGAGAGATTCCTCTCAGGAAAACAAGTAACATATACAATGACCGACAAAGACAAGTGACAGAGGGAGTATATATACAGTGATAGAGTGGGGATTGGAACCAGTTGTGTGTAATGATGACGGGAAAAGTCTGGGGTTGATGAGTGAAGGGCGCTTGCCAGCAGCAGGTTCGGCAGCAGCTAGAAGGCCGGCGACGCAGAACGCCTGAGCTGGACAGGAGGGGGAGCCAAAGAGAAGGCTGGTGTGACATCTATGTAAGTCTATATAGCTATACTTATATCTATCTATATAACACTTTATAAGGTGTCTCTCTATCGATCATTACCATCACATGGCCCCTGGTGCATCTTCCTGTCATCCTCTCCCCTCTCCCTTTGTCTCTCTCTCTTCCTTTCTATTTCTCTTAACATTAAGACATAATCCCCATTTGAGCAGAATTTGCATTCCTCGCTTTTTGTACTGTGATGGAGGGAAGAGGAGAGAGGTCACAAGGTCAAGCAGCACGGTCACGATGACGCAGGGCTAAATAACTGCAGAGTTCAATGGACCATACTCTAAGCAACTACGCAGCGAGAGAGAGAGAGAGAGAGAGAGAGAGAGAGAGAGAGAGAGAGAGAGAGAGAGAGAGAGAGAGAGAGAGAGAGAGAGAGAGAGAGAGAGAGAGAGAGAGAGAGAGAGAGAGAGAGAGAGAGAGAGATTGAGCGAGAGAGAGAGAGAGAGAGAGAGAGAGAGAGAGAGAGAGAGAGAGAGAGAGAGAGAGAGAGAGAGAGAGAGGAGAGAGAGAGAAAGAGAGAGAGAGAGACAGTTGCCAGGACCACAAATACAATTTCCATCTAGACACTGTTGTACTAGACCACAGAGAAAACTATACATACCTCGGCCTAAACATCAGCGCCACAGGTAACTTCCACAAAGCTGTGAACGATCTGAGAGACAAGGCAAGAAGGGCCTTCTAT
This sequence comes from Coregonus clupeaformis, assembly GCF_020615455.1. Classification (NCBI taxonomy): domain Eukaryota; kingdom Metazoa; phylum Chordata; class Actinopteri; order Salmoniformes; family Salmonidae; genus Coregonus; species Coregonus clupeaformis. Next base: position 51,376,892 of record NC_059197.1, on the reverse strand, counting down.
GTCATCAGAAGGAACATAAAATGTATTTGTATGACCATATTAGACACACATATTTCCCTCAGATTACAGAGATCCACAAAGAATTAGAAAACAAACCCAATTTTGATAAACTCCCATATCTATTGGGGGAAATACCACAGTGTGTGGTATTCTTGTGACCTGTTGCCACAAGAAAAGTGCAACCAGTGAAGAACAAACACCATTGTAAATACAACCTATATTATCTATTGGGGGTGACACAGAGAGACTGACCCAGACACTCCTGTATCACCTTTGGAAAGCATTCATACCCCTTGACTTATTCCACATTTTGTTGTGTTACAACCTGAATTCAAAATTGATTAAATAGATTTTTGTTTTCTCACATATCTACAGACAATACCCCATAATGAAAAAGTTAACATGTTTTTAGAAATGTTTGCAAATTTATAGAAAACGAAATAATCAATTTACATAAGTATTCACACCCCTTAGTCAATACATGTTAGAATCACCTTTGGCAGCGACTACAGCTGTGAGTCTTTCTGGGTAAGTCTCTAAGAGTTTTCCACACCTGGATTGTACAATATTTGCCCATTATTATTTTCAAAATTCTTCAAGCTCTGTTAAATTGTTTGTTTATCATTGCTAGACAATCATTTTCAAGTCTCGCCATAGATTTTCAAGCAGATTTAAGTCAAAATTGTAACTCGTTCACTCAGGAACATTCAATGTCTTCTTGGTAAGTAACTCCAGCTTAGAGTTGGCCTTGTGTTTTAGGTTATTGTCCTGCTGAAAGGTGAAGTCATCTCCCAGTGTCTGGTGGAAAGCAGACTGAACCAGGTTTTCCTTTCGGATTTTACCTGTGCTTAGCTCCGTTCCATTTCTTTTTTATTTATATTTCTTTTCTTTTTTTTATCCTTAACGATTACAAAAACATAACATGATGCAGCTATGCTTGAAAATATGGAGATACTGAGGTACTGAAACATATTGAAACATAACTCTTTGTATTCAGGACATAAAGTTCATTTCTTTGCCACATTTTTGTGCAGTTTTACTTTAGTGCCTTTTTGCAAAAAGCATGTTTTGGAATAGTTTTATTCTGTACAGGCATCCTTCTTTTCACTCTGTCAATTAGGTTAGTATTGTGGAGTAACGACAATGTCGTTGATCCATCCTCAGTTTTCTCCTATCACAGCCATTAAACTCTGTAACTGTTTTAAAGGCCCCATTGGCCTCATTGTGAAATCCCTGAGCAGTTTCCTTCCTCTCCGGCAACTGAGTTAGGAAGGACGCCTGTATCTTTGTAGTGACTGGGTGTAATAATACACCATCCAAAGTGTAATCAATAACTTCACCATGCTCAAAGGGATATTTAATGTCTGCTTGTTAATTTTTTACCCATCTAACAATAGGTGTTCTTCTTTGCCCGAGGCATTGGAAAACCTCCCTGGTCTTTGTGGACTGTGTTTGAAATGTATCGCTCCACTGAGGAAACTCACAGATAATCGTATGTGTGGAGTCATGTTAAGCACAGATCATGTTAAGCACGCGCTCTGTGCAACTTATTATGTGACTTGTTAATCACAATTTTACCGCTGAACTTATTTAGGCTTGACATAATTAAGGGGTTGAATAATTATTGACTCAAGACATTTCAGCTTTTTATTTTATATTATTTTGTATTCATTTGTAAAATGTTCTAAACACATCATTCCACTTTCACATTATGGGATATTGTGTGTAGGCCAGTGACCCCCCAAAAAAAAAAAACGCTATTTTATCCATTTTAAATTCAGGCTGTACAAAACAAAATGTGGAAAATGTCAAGGGGTGTGATTACTTTCTGAACGCACCGTATTTCCCTCAGATTACACAAACCCACAAATAATTTGAAAACAAATCCAATTTAGATTAACTCCCATATCTATTGGGTGAAATACCACAGTGTGCCATCACAGCAGCAATATGTGTGACCTGTTGTACGTTAACTATTTGCACACCGTTACAACACTGTACATAGCCATATGACAATTGAAATGTCTCTATTCCTTTTAAACTTTTGTGAGTGTAATGTTTACGGTTAATTTCTGATTGTTTATTTCACTTTTGCTTTGGCAATGTAAAAATATGTTTCCAATGCCAATAAAGCCCTCTGAATTGAATTGAGAGAGCGAGTGAGAAAGAGAGAGAGAGAGATGAGAGTGGGATGAATCAGCATGATCTGACAGATTGTAGAGAGAAAGAGAGAGAGAGAAGGTAAGTAGGGCGGGGGAGGGGGGGGGGAGAGGAGATGAGAGGAGAGGGTGGCTACAGCGACTAGGAGTAAGATAGATGATGAAGATGAAGATGAGTGAAGAGAGGAATCCCCTTTACAGCGACACATCTAATGAAAACTATGGTCCCCGCAAAGCCTAATGGGTAATGGGAAAACAGGAGTAGGAATACAACTTCTGTAACTACAGTGCAAAAGTATTCATCCCCCTTGGCGTTTTTCCGATTTTGTTCAATTACAACCTGTAATTTAAATTGATTTTTATTTAGATTTCATGTAATGGACATACACAAAATAGTCCAAATTGGTGAAGTGAAAAAAAAATAAAAAAAATTGTTTCAAAAAATTATGAAAAATAAATAACGTAAAAGTTCACAACCTTTGTTATGAAGGCCCTAAATAAGATCTGGTGCAACCAATTACCTTCAGAAGTCACATAATTAGTTAAAATTAAGTCCACCTGTGTGCAATCTAAGTGTCACATGATCTGTCACATGATCTCAGTATATATACACCTGTTCTGAAAGGCTCCAGAGACTGCAACAACACTAAGCAAGGGGCACCACCAAGCAAGCAAAACCATGAAGACCAAGGAGCTCTCCAAACAGATCAGGGACAAAGTTGTGGAGAAGTACAGATCAGGGTTGGGTTATGAAAAAATATCAGAAACGTAAAAATATTTTTAAAATAAAAACTTTGAACATCCCACAGAGCACCATTAAATCCATTATTAAAAAATTGAAAGAATATGGCACCACAACAAACCTGCCAAGAGAGGGCCGCCCACCAAAACTCACGGACCAGGCAAGGAGGGTATTAATCAGAGAGGCAACAAAGAGACCAAAGATAACCCTGAAGGAGCTGCAAAGCTCCACAGCGGAGATTGGAGTATCTGTCCATAGGACCACTTTAAGCCGTACACTCCACAGAGCTGGGCTTTACGGAAGAGTGGTCAGAAAAAAGCCATTGCTTAAAGAAAAAAATAAGCAAACACGTTTGGTGTTCGCCAAAAGGCATGTGGGTAACTCCCCAAACATATGGAAGAAGATACTCTGGTCAGATGAGACTAAAATTGAGCTTTTTGGCAATCAAGGAAAAAGCTATGTCTGGCGCAAACCCAACACCTCTCATCACCCCGAGAACACCATCCCCACAGTGAAGCATGGTGGTAGCATCATGCTGTGGGGATGTTTTTCATCGGCAGGGACTGGGAAACTGGTCAGAATTGAAGGAATGATGGATGGCGCTAAATACAGGGAAATTCTTGAGGGAAACCTGTTTCAGTCTTCCAGAGATTTGAGACTGGGACAGAGGTTCACCTTCCAGCAGGACAATGACCTTAAGCATACTGCTAAAGCAACACTTGAGTGGTTTAAGGGGAAACATTTAAATATCTTGGAATGGCCTAGTCAAAGCCCAGACCTCAATCCAATTGAAAATATGTGGTATGACTTAAAGATTGCTGTACACCAGCGGAACCCATCCAACTTGAAGGAGCTGGAGCAGTTTTGCCTTGAAGAATGGGCAAAATTCCCAGTGACTAGATGTGCCAAGCTTGTAGAGACATACCTCAAGAGACTTGCAGCTGTAATTGCTGCAAAAGGTGGCTCTACAAAGTATTGACTTTGGGGGGGTGAATAGTTATGCACGCTCAAGTTTTTAGTTTTTTTGGCTTATTTCTTGTTTGTTTCACGATAAAAAATATTTTGCATCTTCAAAGTGGTAGGCATGTTGTGTAAATCAAATGATACAAACCCCCCCAAAAATCACTTTTAATTCCAGGTTATAAGGCAACAAAATAGGAACAATGCCAAGGGGGTGAATACTTTCGCAAGCCACTGTATACTATGTGACTACCCCTCCCTTTAGTATTCAAACTAATCATTCTACAGAGCATAACAAAAAATCAGAACAGAAAATTGTTTTTCTATTCATATGCCGCCTGTGCTGACTAGCGTTCTAGCGTCCATGCTACCATGTCATCTGAGGAGGGCGGGTGAAGCCAGGCTGATGGGCATTCTGAGGACTCCCCATTGATTGGTTGGTGGGACACCATGGTGGGTATGGGGAGGGGCCCGCTGGTGGGGGTGGCCTTGTTCTCCTGAGGCAGGTCTGCAATTGGACAGGAGCGACACAGGGGAAAGAAGGAGGAGAAGAGGATAAGAAGATGGCCAAATGGACATGGTATTATTAGAGGAAAACATAGCATTGATACTGAATTGATACTGCTGAGAAAATAGTGCAATCAGGCTGGATATCAAAGGACATCCTATTCCACATAAAATTGCTTTCGTTTTTCAACAAAATATGTATGAGGAAAGGGGTGAAATTTCACATTGACCTACATATAGTATACAGCGTCAGTGGGAAGCAAGGCATCTCCTCTCCTCTTCCACATCTCCTCTTCCCACTCACATTCTGTGCTGAAACCGTCAGCAAACACAACTTTCTCACACCTGCAAGAAAATCCCAAGAAAGTCCCCTGAACAAACACAGGTGCGTGGGAAGAGCTTAACCCACATTGTCGCCTTCTGTTAACCTCAACTACACTGCTCAAAAAGATAAAGGGAACACTTAAACAACACAATGTAACTCCAAGTCAATCACACTTCTGTGAAATCAAACTGTCCACTTAGAAAGCAACACTGATTGACAATACATTTCACATGCTGTTGTGCAAATGGAATAGACAACAGGTGGAAATTACAGGCAATTAGCAAGACACCCCCAATAAAGAAGTGGGTCTGCAGGTGGTGACCACAGACCACTTCTCAGTTCCTATTCTTCCTGGCTGATGTTTTGGTCACTTTTGAATGCTGGCGGTGCTTTCACTCTAGTGGTAGCATGAGACGGAGTCTACAACCCACACAAGTGGCTCAGGTAGTGCAGCTCATCCAGGATGGCACATCAATGCGAGCTGTGGCAAGAAGGTTTGCTGTGTCTGTCAGCGTAGTGTCCAGAGCATGGAGGCACTACCAGGAGACAGGCCAGTACATCAGGAGACTTGGAGGAGGCCGTAGGAGGGCAACAACCCAGCAGCAGGACCGCTACCTCTGCCTTTGTGCAAGGAGGAGCAGGAGGAGCACTGCCAGAGCCCTGCAAAATGACCTCCAGCAGGCCACAAATGTGCATGTGTCTGCTCAAACGGTCAGAAACAGACTCCATGAGGGTGGTATGGTGGGGGTTGTGCTTACAGCCCAACACCGTGCAGGATGTTTGGTATTTGCCAGAGAACACCAAGATTGGCAAATTCGCCACTGGCGCCCGGTGCTCTTCACAGATGAAAGCAGATTCACACTGAGCACATGTGACAGACGTGACAGAGTCTGGAGACGCCGTGGAGAACGTTCTGCTGCCTGCAACATCCTCCAGCATGACCGGTTTGGCGGTGGGTCAGTAATGGTGTGGGGTGGAATTTCTTTGGGGGGCCTCCATGTGCTCGCCAGAGGTAGCCTGACTGCCATTAGGTACCGAGATGAGATCCTCAGACCCCTTGTGAGACCAAATGCTGGTGTGGTTGGCCCTGGGTTCCTCCTAATGCAAGACAATGCTAGACCTCATGTGGCTGGAGTGTGTCAGCAGTTCCTGCAAGAGGAAGGCATTGATGCTATGGACTGGCCCGCCCGTTCCCCAGACATGAATCCAATTGAGCACATCTGGGACATCATGTCTCGCTCCATCCACCAACGCCACGTTGCACCACAGACTGTCCAGGAGTTGGCGGATGCTTTAGTCCAGGTCTGGGAGGAGATCCCTCAGGAGACCATCCGCCACCTCATCAGGAGCATGCCCAGGCGTTGTAGGGAGGTCATACAGGCACGTGGAGGCCACACACACTACTGAGCCTCGTTTTGACTTGTTTTAAGGACATTACATCAAAGTTGGATCAGCCTGTGGTGTGGTTTTCCACTTTAATTTTGAGGGTGATTCCAAATCCAGACCTCCATGGGTTGATACATTTGATTTCCATTGATCATTTTTGTGTGATTTTGTTGTCAGCACATTCAACTATGTAAAGAAAAAAGTATTTAATAAGATTATTTCATTCATTCAGATCTAGGATGTGTTGTTTAAGTGTTCCCTTTATTTTTTTGAGCAGTGTATATTGCTGCAACCTCCATGCAATGCTCTATGATTTTGTCTCACAGGGCACCCTACTCCCTACATAGTGCACCATACAGGGCGCCATTTGGGACATACAGTGATATTGCATAAAGATCCCTCATTATAAAAACATTCCGACTGAGTCATCCAGAATTAGGAAGTGTCTCGGAGCGTTCAGGCTGCTGCTGTGTCACGCTGAGTTTACGCCTACACAGCAGAAGTGTGTGTGTGTGTGTGTGTGTGTGTGTGTGTGTGTGTGTGTGTGTGTAGTCTGTGTTGTATGCAGGTTGATGTTTATTGTCATGAGTCTTGTCCTGGAGGCAGAACTGAGTGATTACCCCTTGGAAAGGCCAGCTGCAATGTCAAAATGTGCTATATTGTAAAAAAATGTATGAAAACAAAACTGTGGTTGTTGTTCTTCATTTAAAGGACCTCCCCAGAGGAAGTTGCCGCCACTATTTCGAAGTCATTTCCTGTCCTAGAGATGAAATGCACGTTTAGGTTCCACCTCCGAAAGAACAACGAAGGCTACTTATACATATTCACGAATTGGGTGATAAACATCAACAAATACAGTGGGGAAAAAAAGTATTTAGTCAGCCACCAATTGTGCAAGTTCTCCCACTTAAAAAGATGAGAGAGGCCTGTAATTTTCATCATAGGTACACGTCAACTATGACAGACAAATTGAGATTTTTTTTCCCAGAAAATCACATTGTAGGATTTTTAATGAATTTATTTGCAAATTATGGTGGAAAATAAGTATTTGGTCAACTACAAACAAGCAAGATTTCTGGCTCTCACAGACCTGTAACTTCTTCTTTAAGAGGCTCCTCTGTCCTCCACTCGTTACCTGTATTAATGGCACCTGTTTGAACTTGTTATCAGTATAAAAGACACCTGTCCACAACCTCAAACAGTCACACTCCAAACTCCACTATGGCCAAGACCAAAGAGCTGTCAAAGGACGCCAGAAACAAAATTGTAGACCTGCACCAGGCTGTGAAGACTGAATCTGCAATAGGTAAGCAGCTTGGTTTGAAGAAATCAACTGTGGGAGCAATTATTAGGAAATGGAAGACATACAAGACCACTGATAATCTCCCCTCGATCTGGGGCTCCACGCAAGATCTCACCCCGTGGGGTCAAAATGATCACAAGAATGGTGAGCAAAAATCCCAGAACCACACGGGGGGACCTAGTGAATGACCTGCAGAGAGCTGGGACCAAAGTAACAAAGCCTACCATCAGTAACACACTACGCCGCCAGGGACTCAAATCCTGCAGTGCCAGACGTGTCCCCCTGCTTAAGCCAGTACATGTCCAGGCCCGTCTGAAGTTTGCTAGAGTGCATTTGGATGATCCAGAAGAGGATTGGGAGAATGTCATATGGTCAGATGAAACCAAAATATAACTTTTTTGGTAAAAACTCAACTCGTCGTGTTTGGAGGACAAAGAATGCTGAGTTGCATCCAAAGAACACCATACCTACTGTGAAGCATGGGGGTGGAAACATCATGCTTTGGGGCTGTTTTTCTGCAAAGGGACCAGGACGACTGATCCGTGTAAAGGATAAAATGAATGGGGCCATGTATCGTGAGATTTTGAGTGAAAATCTCCTTCCATCAGCAAGGGCATTGAAGATGAAACGTGGCTGGGTCTTTCAGCATGACAATGATCCCAAACACACCGCCCGGGCAACGAAGGCGTGGCTTCGTAAGAAGCATTTCAAGGTCCTGGAGTGGCCTAGCCAGTCTCCAGATCTCAACCCCATAGAAAATCTTTGGAGGGAGTTGAAAGTCCGTGTTGCCCAGTGACAGCCCCAAAACATCACTGCTCTAGAGGAGATCTGCATGGAGGAATGGGCCAAAATACCAGCAACAGTGTGTGAAAACCTTGTGAAGACTTACAGAAAACGTTTGACCTGTGTCATTGCCAACAAAGGGTATATAACAAAGTATTGAGAAACTTTTGTTATTGACCAAATACTTATTTTCCACCATAATTTGCAAATAAATTCATAAAAAATCCTACAATGTGATTTTCTGGATTTTTTTTCCTCATTTTGTCTGTCATAGTTGACGTGTACCTATGATGAAAATTACTGGCCTCTCTCATCTTTTTAAGTGGGAGAACTTGCACAATTGGTGCCTGACTAAATACTTTTTTTCCCCACTGTATGTCAGCGTAGCTAGCTAACATGCTAACCTTGTCTAGCATGCTAACTTTATCTAGCATGCTAACCTTATCTAGCATGCTAACCTTATCTAGCATGCTAACCTTATCTAACATGCTAACCTTATCTAGCATGCTAACCGTATCTAGCATGCTAACCTTATCTAGCATGCTAACCTTATCTAGCATGCTAACCTTATCTAGCATGCTAACCGTATCTAGCTGAATAATGTTATCTGTTCTTGTTACACCTTATTCAAAATAATTTTTTTAAAGGTAATACATTTAGACATGTTTTAAAAAGGGTGTGGTAATATTTCATTCAGTACGGACATTTCTAGACGACTTAACTTACCCTGTCCCGTGGCTCAACTGACCCCATACCCGGAGGAAGTTGTGCCAAGAGACCACTTTTTTTTGGACAAGTTAAGTTTTCAAATCTGTAATGTTAAAATTAATTTGGTTTCCAGAGATACACAACATCATGAAATATACACTGATTGTACAAAACATTAGGAACACCTGCTCTTTCCATGACATAGACTGACCAGGTGAATCCAGGTGAAAGCTACGTTCCTTTATTGATGTCACCTGTTAAATCCACTTCCATCAGTGTAGATGAAGGGGAGGAGACCGGTTATAGAATGATTTTTTAAGCCTTGAGACAATTGAGACATGGATTGTGTATGTGGGACATTCAGAGGGTGAATAGGCAAGACAAAATATTTAAGTGCCTTTCAAAGGGGTATATTAGTAGGTGCCAGGTGTACCTTTTTGAGTGTGTCAAGAACTGCAACGCTGCTGGGTTTTTCACGCTCAACAGTTTCCCGTGTGTATCAAGAATGGTCCACCACCCAAAGGACATCCAGCCAACTTGACACAACTGTGGGAAGCATTGGAGTCAACATGGGCCGGCATCCCTGTGGAACACTTTCGACACCTTGTAGAGTCCATGCCCCGACAAACTGAGGCTGTTATGAAGGCAAAAGAGGGTGCAATCAAGTCAGCCTGTGCTCATGGTTCTCACAGGGGAAGTGAAATGATGGGCTACAATGACTTTGCTCATGATCATGCACAGCGCAAATGACATGTTACTATAAGTTCCTTGAATTGTCTTTCGCAGGTGCCTTATCATTATCTGGGTAGACACTTGTGGTTTCTAGCTAATGTTACACCAATCAAAGCAGTGGAGAGTGTAGTGAAGCATAACTTTAGTGGTCAAAACCATTAATCTTGGGGCAATGGGGGCAGCGGGTTTGCAAAATGCTATCATATCATGTAATTATACCATTTATAAAATGGTCAGATAAATGTTTAATACAGACAAGCTCATGAGTGAAAATTGACAGATTATCCAATGGATTAAGATAATTTTCTGCTAAAAAAAAGTGTTTGTATGTGTTCCATGGAGGAAAGAGGAAGAACATTTTGAAGCTGTTTCTGATTACTAAACAATGCCATGCTGGCGGGGTGGTAACATTCAAATTAAACCCAAACCTGAAACAAAACACAGGTTAAAAATTAATTTGTGTGTCATACAATAGGAAAAGACACTGCATTCACACGGATTTGCACGAACTGGGCAGTTCGGATTCGTCACTTCAAGCCCAAATATATAATACTTTGACTAAAACGATTACTTATTGACTTAAATCATTGCACAACGTCATGGGTAAACTCTGGCCATCGTCTTTCATCTTGAAAAAGTGGATTTTTACGGGTGTGGGCATTTAAGGTTAGGGTTCGGAGAGCTACCGTCCTGTAGGTTTTCACTCCAACCCTAATCTAGTGCACCTGATTTAAATAATTAGCTGGTTGATAAGCTGAATCCGTTAAGTTACAACTGGGGTTGGACTTTGGTAACAGCCTCTTAATAACAGAACACTAGCAGGACTTTGGTAACAGCCTCTTAATAACAGAACACTAGCAGGACTTTGGTAACAGCCTCTTAATAACAGAACACTAGCAGGACTTTGGTAACAGCCTCTTAATAACAGAACACTAGCAGGACTTTGGTAACAGCCTCTTAATAACAGAACACTAGCAGGACTTTGGTAACAGCCTCTTAATAACAGAACACTAGCAGGACTTTGGACAACAGCCTCTTAATAACAGAACACTAGCAGGACTTTGGTAACAGCCTCTTAATAACAGAACACTAGCAGGACTTTGGACAACAGCCTCTTAATAACAGAACACTAGCAGGACTTTGGACAACAGCCTCTTAATAACAGAACACTAGCAGGACTTTGGTAACAGCCTCTTAATAACAGAACACTAGCAGGACTTTGGTAACAGCCTCTTAATAACAGAACACTAGCAGGACTTTGGACAACAGCCTCTTAATAACAGAACACTAGCAGGACTTTGGTAACAGCCTCTTAATAACAGAACACTAGCAGGACTTTGGTAACAGCCTCTTAATATCAGAACACTAGCAGGACTTTGGACAACAGCCTCTTAATAACAGAACACTAGCAGGACTTTGGTAACAGCCTCTTAATAACAGAACACTAGCAGGACTTTGGACAACAGCCTCTTAATAACACAACACTAGCAGGACTTTGGTAACAGCCTCTTAATAACAGAACACTAGCAGGACTTTGGTAACAGCCTCTTAATAACAGAACACTAGCAGGACTTTGGACAACAGCCTCTTAATAACAGAACACTAGCAGGACTTTGGACAACAGCCTCTTAATAACAGAACACTAGCAGGACTTTGGTAACAGCCTCTTAATAACAGAACACTAGCAGGACTTTGGTAACAGCCTCTTAATAACAGAACACTAGCAGGACTTTGGACAACAGCCTCTTAATAACACAACACTAGCAGGACTTTGGTAACAGCCTCTTAATAACAGAACACTAGCAGGACTTTGGTAACAGCCTCTTAATAACAGAACACTAGCAGGACTTTGGACAACAGCCTCTTAATAACAGAACACTAGCAGGACTTTGGACAACAGCCTCTTAATAACAGAACACTAGCAGGACTTTGGTAACAGCCTCTTAATAACAGAACACTAGCAGGACTTTGGTAACATCCTCTTAATAACAGAACACTAGCAGGACTTTGGACAACAGCCTCTTAATAACAGAACACTAGCAGGACTTTGGTAACAGCCTCTTAATAACAGAACACTAGCAGGACTTTGGACAACAGCCTCTTAATAACACAACACTAGCAGGACTTTGGTAACAGCCTCTTAATAACAGAACACTAGCAGGACTTTGGTAACAGCCTCTTAATAACAGAACACTAGCAGGACTTTGGACAACAGCCTCTTAATAACAGAACACTAGCAGGACTTTGGACAACAGCCTCTTAATAACAGAACACTAGCAGGACTTTGGTAACAGCCTCTTAATAACAGAACACTAGCAGGACTTTGGTAACAGCCTCTTAATAACAGAACACTAGCAGGACTTTGGACAACAGCCTCTTAATAACACAACACTAGCAGGACTTTGGTAACAGCCTCTTAATAACAGAACACTAGCAGGACTTTGGTAACAGCCTCTTAATAACAGAACACTAGCAGGACTTTGGACAACAGCCTCTTAATAACAGAACACTAGCAGGACTTTGGACAACAGCCTCTTAATAACAGAACACTAGCAGGACTTTGGTAACAGCCTCTTAATAACAGAACACTAGCAGGACTTTGGTAACAGCCTCTTAATAACAGAACACTAGCAGGACGTTGGACAACAGCCTCTTAATAACAGAACACTAGCAGGACTTTGGTAACAGCCTCTTAATAACAGAACACTAGCAGGACTTTGGTAACAGCCTCTTAATAACAGAACACTAGCAGGACTTTGGACAACAGCCTCTTAATAACAGAACACTAGCAGGACTTTGGACAACAGCCTCTTAATAACAGAACACTAGCAGGACTTTGGTAACAGCCTCTTAATAACAGAACACTAGCAGGACTTTGGTAACAGCCTCTTAATAACAGAACACTAGCAGGACTTTGGACAACAGCCTCTTAATAACAGAACACTAGCAGGACTTTGGTAACAGCCTCTTAATAACAGAACACTAGCAGGACTTTGGTAACAGCCTCTTAATAACAGAACACTAGCAGGACTTTGGACAACAGCCTCTTAATAACAGAACACTAGTAGGACTTTGGTAACAGCCTCTTAATGACAGAACACTAGCAGGACTTTGGTAACAGCCTCTTAATAACAGAACACTAGCAGGACTTTGGTAACAGCCTCTTAATAACAGAACACTAGCAGGACTTTGGTAACAGCCTCTTAATAACAGAACACTAGCAGGACTTTGGACAACAGCCTCTTAATAACAGAACACTAGCAGGACTTTGGACAACAGCCTCTTAATAACAGAACACTAGCAGGACTTTGGTAACAGCCTCTTAATGACAGAACACTAGCAGGACTTTGGACAACAGCCTCTTAATAACAGAACACTAGCAGGACTTTGGTAACAGCCTCTTAATGACAGAACACTAGCAGGACTTTGGACAACAGCCTCTTAAAAAGAGAAAACAACACTTACTTCATTGCCTCAGAAATGTAATCAAGAGGCTGTACAGAGGACTGCATGCCAATGCATCAGTATACTTCATCGCTCACACGCCCTCCCCATCCTCACTGATTGAATCCCATCACAGCTCGGTACGTATGTGTGTTTGTATATGTATGAGGTGAGTCAATCAATGACCCAGGTTCTGCCCACACCAGGTGCTGCGTAGCTCCTGTTTTTAATTAATTAATTGTGTGCGTGTGTGTGTGTGTGTGTGTGTGTTTGTGTGACAGCCAGTGGTATGCAAATAATTCTGTCCCCACACCTTGTTCAAGACTAGCCTCTCTTACCCTGACCTAAAGCATCCTCCAAAGCTTTACCCATCCAATGTTATGGTACCATGTTGACTACCATCAGCTACCATGTTGACTACTATCAGCTACCATGTTGACTACCATCAGCTACCATGTTGACTACTATCAGCTACCATGTTGACTACCCTCAGCTACCATGTTGACTACCATCAGCTACCATGTTGACTACTATCAGCTACCATGTTGACTACCATCAGCTACCATGTTGACTACTATCAGCTACCATGTTGACTACCATCAGCTACCATGTTGACTACCATCAGCTACCATGTTGACTACTATCAGCTACCATGTTGACTACCATCAGCTACCATGTTGACTACCATCAGCTACCATGTTGACTACCATCAGCTATCATGTTGACTACCATCAGCTACCATGTTGACTACCATCAGCTACCATGTTGACTACCATCAGCTACCATGTTGACTACTATCAGCTACCATGTTGACTACCATCATCTACCATGTTGACTACTATCAGCTACCATGTTGACTACCATCAGCTACCATGTTGACTACTATCAGATACCATGTTGACTACTATCAGCTACCATGTTGACTACCATCAGCTACCATGTTGACTACCATCAGCTACCATGTTGACTACCATCAGCTACCATGTTGACTACCATCAGCTACCATGTTGACTACCATCAGCTACCATGTTGACTACTATCAGCTACCATGTTGACTACCATCAGCTACCATGTTGACTACCATCAGCTACCATGTTGACTACCATCAGCTACCATGTTGACTACCATCAGCTACCATGTTGACTACTATCAGCTACCATGTTGACTACCCTCAGCTACCATGTTGACTACCATCAGCTACCATGTTGACTACTATCAGCTACCATGTTGACTACCATCAGCTACCATGTTGACTACTATCAGCTACCATGTTGACTACCATCAGCTACCATGTTGACTACCATCAGCTACCATGTTGACTACTATCAGCTACCATGTTGACTACCATCAGCTACCATGTTGACTACCATCAGCTACCATGTTGACTACCATCAGCTATCATGTTGACTACCATCAGCTACCATGTTGACTACCATCAGCTACCATGTTGACTACCATCAGCTACCATGTTGACTACTATCAGCTACCATGTTGACTACCATCATCTACCATGTTGACTACTATCAGCTACCATGTTGACTACCATCAGCTACCATGTTGACTACTATCAGATACCATGTTGACTACTATCAGCTACCATGTTGACTACCATCAGCTACCATGTTGACTACCATCAGCTACCATGTTGACTACCATCAGTTACCATGTTGACTACCATCAGCTACCATGTTGACTACCATCAGCTACCATGTTGACTACTATCAGCTACCATGTTGACTACCATCAGCTACCATGTTGACTACCATCAGCTACCATGTTGACTACCATCAGCTACCATGTTGACTACCATCAGCTACCATGTTGACTACCATCAGCTACCATGTTGACTACCATCAGTTACCATGTTGACTACCATCAGCTACCATGTTGACTACCATCAGCTACCATGTTGACTACCATCAGCTACCATGTTGACTACCATCAGCTACCATGTTGACTACTATCAGCTACCATGTTGACTACCATCAGCTACCATGTTGACTACTATCAGCTACCATGTTGACTACCATGTTGACTACCATCAGCTACCATGTTGACTACCATCAGCTACCATGTTGACTACTATCAGCAACCATGTTGACTACTATCAGCTACCATGTTGACTACCATCAGCTACCATGTTGACTACTATCAGCTACCATGTTGACTACCATGTTGACTACCATCAGCTACCATGTTGACTACTATCAGCTACCATGTTGACTACCATGTTGACTACCATCAGCTACCATGTTGACTACCATCAGCTACCATGTTGACTACCATCAGCTACCATGTTGACTACCATCAGCTATCATGTTGACTACCATCAGCTATCATGTTGACTACTATCAGCTACCATGTTGACTACCATCAGCAACCATGTTGACTACCATCAGCTACCATGTTGACTACCATCAGCTACCATGTTGACTACTATCAGCTACCATGTTGACTACCATCAGCTACCATGTTGATTACTATCAGCTACCATGTTGATTACTATCAGCTACCATGTTGACTACTATCAGCTACCATGTTGACTACCATCAGCTACCATGTTGACTACCATCAACTACCATGTTGACTACCATCAGCAACCATGTTGACTACCATCAGCTACCATGTTGACTACCATCAGCTACCATGTTGACTACTATCAGCTACCATGTTGACTACCATCAGCTACCATGTTGACTACCATCAGCTACCATGTTGACTACCATCAGCTACCATGTTGACTACCATCAGCTACCATGTTGACTACCATCAGCTACCATGTTGACTACTATCAGCTACCATGTTGACTACTATCAGCTACCATGTTGACTACTATCAGCTACCATGTTGATTACCATCAGCTACCATGTTGACTACCATCAGCTACCATGTTGACTACTATCAGCTACCATGTTGACTACTATCAGCTACCATGTTGACTACCATCAGCTACCATGTTGACTACCATCAGCTACCATGTTGACTACCATCAGCTACCATGTTGACTACCATCAGCTACCATGTTGACTACCATCAGCTACCATTTGACTACCATCAGCTACCATGTTGACTACCATCAGCTACCATGTTGACAACCATCAGCTACCATGTTGACTACTATCAGCTACCATGTTTGACTACCATCAGCTACCATGTTGACTACCATCAGCTACCATGTTGACTACTATCAGCTACCATGTTGACTACCATCAGCTACCATGTTGACTACTATCAGCTACCATGTTGACTACCATCAGCTACCATGTTGACTACTATCAGCTACCATGTTGACTACCATCAGCTACCATGTTGACTACTATCAGCTACCATGTTGACTACCATCAGCTACCATGTGAGTAGATTAGAAATGAAGCGCTTGTTATGACAGTTTACATTTTTCGTGATAATTTTTTTACAGTGATTAGAGATGGCAGAACATATCCTATTGACTGCTGAAAACAGGCTTAAGGAAAATGAAAATCAAGATATCTCACCTGCTGTGAACTGCTGCGTGGTTTGGGGAACGCAGGGTGCAGAGTGGCTTTGGGGATCGCAGGGTGCTGAGTGGCTTTGGGGAACTTAGGCTGCTGAGTGGCTTTGGGGAACGCAGGGTGCTGAGTGGTTTGGGGAACGCAGGGTGCTGAGTGGTTTGGGGAACGCAGGCTTCTAAGTGGCTTTGGGGAACGCAGGGTGCTGAGTGGTTTGGGGAACGCAGGGTGCTGAGTGGCTTTGGGGAACGCAGGGTGCTGCATGGCTTTGGGGAACGCAGGGTGTTTGGCAGTGGCTTTGGGGAACGCAGGGTGCTGAGTGGCTTTGGGGAACGCAGGGTGCTGAGTGGCTTTGGGGAACGCAGGGTGCTGAGTGGCTTTGGGGAACGCAGGGTGCTGAGTGGCTTTGGGGAACGCAGGGTGCTGAGTGGCTTTGGGGAACGCAGGGTGCTGAGTGGCTTTGGGGAACGCAGGGTGCTGCGTGGTTTGGGTGAACGCAGGGTGCTGAGTGGCTTTGGGGAACGCAGGGTGCTGCGTGGTTTGGGTGAACGCAGGGTGCTGAGTGGCTCTGGGGAACGCAGGGTGCTGAGTGGCTTTGGGGAACGCAGGGTGCTGCGTGGTTTGGGTGAACGCAGGGTGCTGAGTGGCTCTGGGGAACGCAGGGTGCTGAGTGGCTTTGGGGAACGCAGGGTGCTGAGTGGCTTTGGGGAACGCAGGGTGCTGAGTGGCTTTGGGGAACGCAGGGTGCTGAGTGGCTTTGGGGAATGCAGGGTGCTGAGTGGCTTTGGGGAACGCAGGGTGCTGCGTGGCTTTGGGGAACGCAGGGTGCTGCGTGGCTTTGGGGAACGCAGGCTGCTGAGTGGCTTTTTGGAACGCAGGCTTCTAAGTGGCTTTGGGGAACGCAGGGTGCTGCGTGGCTTTGGGGAACGCAGGGTGCTGAGTGGCTTTGGGGAACGCAGGGTGCTGCGTGGCTTTGGGGAACGCAGGCTGCTGAGTGGCTTTTTGGAACGCAGGCTTCAAAGTGGCTTTGGGGAACGCAGGGTGCTGCGTGGCTTTGGGGAACGCAGGGTGCTGAGTGGCTTTGGGGAACGCAGGGTGCTGCGTGGTTTGGGGAACGCAGGGTGCTGAGTGGCTTTGGGGAACGCAGGGTGCTGAGTGGTTTGGGGAACGCAGGGTGCTGAGTGGTTTGGGGAACGCAGGGTGCTGAGTGGCTTTGGGGAACGCAGGGTGCTGAGTGGCTTTGGGGAACGCAGGGTGCTGAGTGGCTTTGGGGAATGCAGGGTGCTGAGTGGCTTTGGGGAACGCAGGGTGCTGAGTGGTTTGGGGAACGCAGGGTGCTGAGTGGCTCTGGGGAACGCAGGGTGCTGAGTGGCTCTGGGGAACGCAGGGTGCTGAGTGGCTTTGGGGAACGCAGGGTGCTGCGTGGCTTTGGGGAACGCAGGGTGCTGCGTGGCTTTGGGTAACGCAGGGTGCTGAGTGGCTTTGGGGAACGCAGGGTGCTGAGTGGCTTTGGGGAACGCAGGGTGCTGAGTGGCTTTGGGGAATGAAGGGTGCTGAGTGGCTTTGGGGAACGCAGGGTGCTGAGTGGCTTTGGGGAACGCAGGTTGCTGCGTGGCTTTGGGGAACGCAGGGTGCTGCGTGGCTTTTGGGAACGCAGGGTGCTGCGTGGCTTTGGGGAACGCAGGGTGCTGCGTGGCTTTGGGGAACGCAGGGTGCTGCGTGGCTTTGGGGAACGCAGGGTGCTGCGTGGCTTTGGGGAACGCAGGGTGCTGAGTGGCTTTGGGGAACGCAGGGTGCTGAGTGGCTTTGGGGAACGCAGGGTGCGGAGTGGCTTTGGGGAACGCAGGGTGCGGAGTGGCTTTGGGGAACGCAGGGTGCTGAGTGGCTTTGGGGAACGCAGGGTGCTGCGTGGCTTTGGGGAACGCAGGGTGCTGAGTGGCTTTGGGGAACGCAGGGTGCTGAGTGGCTTTGGGGAACGCAGGGTGCTGCGTGGCTTTGGGGAACGCAGGGTGCTGCGTGGCTTTGGGGAACGCAGGGTGCTGCGTGGCTTTGGGGAACGCAGGGTGCTGCGTGGCTTTGGGAACGCAGGGTGCTGCGTGGCTTTGGGGAACGCAGGGTGCTGCGTGGCTTTGGGGAACGCAGGGTGCTGAGTGGCTTTGGGGAACGCAGGGTGCTGAGTGGCTTTGGGGAACGCAGGGTGCTGCGTGGCTTTGGGGAACGCAGGGTGCTGAGTGGCTTTGGGGAACGCAGGGTGCTGAGTGGCTTTGGGGAACGCAGGGTGCTGCGTGGCTTTGGGGAACGCAGGGTGCTGAGTGGCTTTGGGGAACGCAGGGTGCTGAGTGGCTTTGGGGAACGCATGGTGCTTGGCAGTGGTGATCCCTGGCCACTGGTCAACATCAGCAACAATAGAGACGCCCTGAAGTTCCTCCTGAGGTTCTGGGAGCCAACGTCTTGGGCCTGTCATGCTAGATAATGTCCCCTAGCCAAAAAGTCCCCCCCACGTCACAACGGGAGTCGATAAACTATTAGTGTCCGTTGCTATATAAACGGTGTGATGACCTAATGATTCAAATTTTGGAGATCATTACAGCCTAAATGATGTTATTTTCATCCCTGCTATGCAAACATATACAGTGCTATGAAAAAGTATTTGCCCCCTTTCTAATTTTCTCTACTTTTGCATATTTGTGATACTGAATGTTATCAGATCTTCAACCAAAACCTAATATTAGACAAAGGGAACATAAGTGAACAAATAACACAACAATTACATATTTATTTCATTTATTTCATAAACATAGTTATGCAACACCCAATTCCCCTGTGTGAAAAAGTAATTGCCCCCTTACACTCAATAACTGGTTGTGCCACCTTTAGCTGCAATGACTCCAACCAAATGCTTCCTGTAGTTGTTGATTAGTCTCTCACGTCGCTGTGGAGGAATTTTGGCCCACTCTTCCATGCAGAACTGCTTTAACTCAGTGACGTGTGGGTTTTCAAGCATGAACTGCTCGTTTCAAGTCCTGCCACAACATCTCAATTGGGATTAGGTCTGGACTTTGACTAGGCCATTCCAAAACTTCAAATTTGTTGCTTTATAGCAATTTTCATGTAGACTTGATTGTGTGTTTTGGATCATTGTCTTGCTGCATGACCCAGCTGCGCTTCAGCTTCAGCTCACAGACGGATGGCCTGACATTCTCCTGTAGAATTCTCTGATACAGAGCAGAATTCATGGTTCCTTCTATTAAGGCAAGTCGTCCAGGTCCTGAGGCAGCAAAGCATCCCCAAACCATCACACCACCAACACCATGCTTGACCTTTGGTATGATGTTCTTACTGTGGAATGAAGTGTTTGGTTTTCGCCAGGCATAATGGGACCCATCTCGTCCAAAAAGTTGACTGAGGTTTGCCAAAAAGCACCTGGATGATCATCAATACTCATGGAAGAACGTTCTATGGACAGATGATTAAAAAGTATAACTTTTTGGACGACATGGTTCCAGTAATGCCTGGTGAAAACCAAACTCAACTTGGAAAGATAAAATAAATTATCCTCTATTGAAGTGCAAGCTACATACAAACAGAAAGCTACAATAACAGTTACAGTAGCTAGCTAGCTAATGTTGGCTAAATAAAACTGTCTGGCTAGCTAGCTGGCTACCTGGCTAGCTGACTAGGCAAACTGAGGTAAATAGGTAGAGTAGCTAGCAACATCAATGTAAAATATTTCTTCCTATTTAACAATATTTTCTTATATAAAGAGAAATATATGGTAAAGAAAGAGTGTTCTCTTTCCAGTCTTTTCAGTCCTCTGAAGCAGTATGTAGTCAGCAGAAAGTCACCTTCAAAAACACCGTCCTTGGAGAGCAATTCTGAGGTAAAATGTTTGCGCAGACTGAGTGAGCGCTTATGAGGTAAAATAGAGCCAAGCAACCAGCATAGCAACGGACGCTTTTGTTCATTACGTAAATTTTTTAGGGGGGCACTACATGACAGGCACCTTGGCCCTTCTCTTCCCCTCCTCACCACCCAGCTCCCTGTCACCTTCCTGGGCCTTGAACAGGGCGCTGTAGGGCAGGTCCAGGAAGAGCAGTTCCACATTGCTGTTTGGGGCCCTGCAGACTGCTACGAGCCCAGTGGAGGTGCTATCCCGTGGGGCTGGGACCCTGTTTGCTGGGACCTTGGCTGGGGCTGGGGCTGGGACTGTAATCCTGATGGCTGGGACCTTGTCTGGGGCTGGGGCTGTAATCCTGATGGCTGGGACCTTGTCTAGGGCCGGAGCTGTGGCCTGGGTAGAGCAGGTGCTTTGCCCGGGTTGAAGGGGCCAGGGACGGGGATGAGAGGCGGGGGGAGGTTGGAGGAGCCCTGGCACAGCTTGTTGCCATGGAGAGGCGGCGCAGGGCAGAGGGGGGGAAGTCCTTGTCGCTGGGGGCCAGGTCGGAGGCCAGGTCGGGGGCCAGGTCGGGGGCCAGGTTGGGGGCCAGGTTGGGGGCCAGGTCGGGGGACAGGTCAGGGGCCAGGATGGGGGCCAGGTCGGGGAGCAGCAGGATAGGGTCATACAGGTAAGGGTAGATTGATAGGTTCCAACTCAGCCGTGTTCCACCATGATGGACCTGTCCTCCTGGACCTGTCCTCCTCTCTACCCTCCTGTCCTCCTGGACCTGTCCTCCTGGACCTGTCCTCCTCTCTACCCTCCTGTCCTCCTGGACCTGTCCTCCTGGACCTGTCCTCCTCTCTACCCTCCTGTCCTCCTGGACCTGTCCTCCTGGACCTGTCCTCCTCTCTACCCTCCTGTCCTCCTGGACCTGTCCTCCTGGACCTGTCCTCCTCTATACCCTCCTGTCCTCCTGGACCTGTCCTCCTGGACCTGTCCTCCTCTCTACCCTCCTGTCCTCCTGGACCTGTCCTCCTCTCTACCCTCCTGTCCTCCTGGACCTGTCCTCCTGGACCTGTCCTCCTCTCTACCCTCCTGTCCTCCTGGACCTGTCTTCCTGGACCTGTCCTCCTCTCTACCCTCCTGTCCTCCTGGACCTGTCCTCCTGGACCTGTCCTCCTCTCTACCCTCCTGTCCTGGGATCAGAAGGCCCCTGGAGGTACCTCTCAATGGACCTCCTCTGCATTTACCTAGTACTGAAAAATATAATAACATAGTCATTTAAAAATATGTTTTTATCTAAAGCAATTCACTGTTAATACATATTGTAGATCTGAGGATCAAACATGTTGGTTGTGTCCCAAATGGCATCCTATTCCCTATTTATTATCATTTGTATTATTTAGACCAGGACCCATAGGGACATTTGGGACGTAGACATGATCTGCTCCACAATCAGACTCACCATTTCCTCCTCCGCCTTCTCCTCCTTCTCCCCCCCACCCCCTTCTCCACCTGTCTGTCAACAGCCATCGCCATGGACGTCGTCGGGGAGCTGGGCGGAGCTAGAGAGGTGGCCACTCCGGTCTCTCTCTTCGTGTGACATCAGAGTCTGGAACTCTACCATCAGATCTCATCCAGCCCTTGATACACACACACAGAGAGGGAGAAAGAGGAGGAATATTTTTCTCCGCTCATACAGAAGTAATAAAGGCCTAGTGCACAAAACATTTGGTGACATATTTTATTTAATATTTATATATATATATATATATATATATATATATATATTACTTTTTTGTGTGTGTGTGATTTATAAGGGGCTGCTGCAGCACACAGGATATGCCTGTAGCTACACAGACTCATCATCAACCACAGAATTACTCAAAGCTGCCAAGTCAACAAGCTGCAGCCACAAGCTAAAAGGCAACTGGTGGATATCTCTCATCTTGTGCCAAACGAACTAAACGGAAGCCAACAGAAGCAAATAGAATGAAAACGGGGGAGGGAACTATACCAGAATTTGTCCAACAGAAACTCTAGTTATCTTTGGAAATCGTTTTCAGTTCGGAAGTAAACGGTTTCCCTTGCGAAACATTTTTGCAACTGTTTACTACAGTCTTGGTCTAAATGAATACAACCCCAGGTATGAAGTCACCGGGCCTGTCGCCACCGTGATGCAGAACAGACGGTGCACCGGGGCCCGGGCCGTCCACCTCGGCCCGGTGGATCATCGGACCGCCGGTGGAGGTGAACAGATGGCAGAACAGTAAGCGTGGGACCGAGATCGAAAAGGAAGGGACGTGAGAGGCCAGCAGCTAAACGCCAGCCATCAACCACTAGTGTGTGCAAAGGAGGCCTTCTCCTCCAGAACGCACATCGGGGTCTACGGGTTGTAATGTATTTATTCCACCAGATAAACAACAAATTCTCTCCTGCTGCTTACAAAAACTTTAAACTGATAACACTACAGATGAAAGGAAGTTCTAGAAAACATATGTAGCGGTAAATGAGAGTAAATTTAAATGGGGAATCTCTTTGCTCATTCCTCACCTTACTCATCTTTCACTAAGAATTGTTTTAAGATGGTCATAATATGGATCATTTAGCTATTAGATGTTTCAATTTTAGGACCCCTTTAGGTGTCAAAAATATAT
This sequence comes from Coregonus clupeaformis, assembly GCF_020615455.1. Classification (NCBI taxonomy): domain Eukaryota; kingdom Metazoa; phylum Chordata; class Actinopteri; order Salmoniformes; family Salmonidae; genus Coregonus; species Coregonus clupeaformis. The sequence goes on along the minus strand of NC_059197.1, from coordinate 51,353,821 downwards.
ATATATAAAAAAATGACTTGATAAAATATTGATTTTGGCCTTTAATACTAAAAGCCCATAGAAACGCATTTAATTACACATTCATAAATGACAAAGAGGACAGTCAAAAAAAAATATCATAAGAAACAACGTTTTGAAGTGTCGGTCCTAAAAAGAAAATCTGGAAATGTTCCAACATCTAGTGGAAAGCCTTCCCAGAAGAGTGGAGGCTGATATAGCAGCAAAGGGGGGACCAACTCCATATTAATGCCCATGATTTTTGGAATGAGATGATCGACGAGCAGGTGTCCACTTACTTTTGGTCATGTAGTGTACCTTCATACTTCCATTTGATTTTTTTAAACCGGTACCGGTTACCTTCAGAAGACTCCCGTGACAGTTGTGTTGTAAATCGGAGCGTCTCCCCTTTCCTTAGAGTGGGGATAATAGTTTGTAGGTCAAAACGTTCGGACGCTACAGACGTTTTCGTGAGAAGATCGATTTTCAGGATTTTCTCCTGGTCAGACAAACACCAATCTAGCTCTGCTAGCTTTCAGTGTAACACTGGCGGATGCGGGGGATTGAGGTGCATCCAATGTAAAAAAAAATCTGATATCTCTAGCTCCAATGTACGGATTTTGATGGAGATTTTTTTACGTAACTTAGATTGAGCCACCAGTGCGTCAATCGACTCTAGTAGGTTAACGGTATAGGCCTTGGAGTGTGCCTCTGGCTATGCGTACATTTAAAAAGACACAAAAAATGGTACATAATATTTTATACATAATGTTGCTGCTACTGTCTCTTATGACTGAAAATAGCTTCTGGACGTCAGAACAGCGATTACTCACTTTGAACTGGACAAATAATTCTTAATGAGTCGGACGAGAGGGATTTGCTCCAGACACCCGACAGGGCCCTCATCCCCGTCATTCCCAGTAGAAAGAAAAGGAGATATCGCGGAAGGAGATCGGGGTGCCTGGTAAGGAGCCGGCGATGAGTGGCTAATCTGCATTTGCCATCGATACTATTGGCCAACTTACAATCGCTTGATAATAAAGTGGACAAACTACAGGCACGAATATCCTACCAACGGGACATTAAAAACTGTAATAACTTATGTTTCACCGAGTCGTTGCTGAACTACAACATGAATAATACAGCTGGCGGGTTATACACTGTATCGGCAGGATTGAACAGCAGCCTCTGGTAAGACAAGGGGTGGCGGTCTGTGTATATTTGTAAACAACAGCTGGTGCACGATATCTAAGGAAGTCTCGAGGATGTTCTCGCCTGAGGTATCTCATGATAAGTATCTTAAGCTGTAGACCACACTATCTACCAACAGAGTTTGCATCTATATTCTTCGTAGCTGTCTGTTTACCACCACAAACCGATGCCGGCACAAAGACTGCACTCAATGAACTGTATGCAGCCATAAGCAAACAGGAAAATGCTCATCCAGAGGTGTGCCGTTCCTAGTGTCCGGGGATTTTAATGCAGGTTAACTTAAATCCGTTTTTACCTAATTTCTACCAGCATGTTAAATGTGCAACCAGAGGGGAAAAAAATCTAGACCACCTTTACTCCACACAGAGACGCGTACAAAGCTCTCCCTCGCCCTCCATTTGGCAAATCTGACTATAATTCTATCCTCCTGATTCCTGCTTACAAGCAAAAACTAAAGCAGGAAGCACCAGTGACTCGGTCAATGAGAAAGTGGTCAGATGAAGCGGATGCTTAGCTACAGGACTGTTTTGCTAGCAGAGACTGGAATATGTTCTGGGATTCTTCAGATAGCATTGAGGAGTACACCACATCAGTCACCGGCTTCATCAATAAGTGCATCGATGACGTCATCCCCACAGTGACTGTACGTACATACCCCAACCAGAAGCCATGGATTACAGGCAACATCCGCACTGAGCTATAGGGTAGAGCTGCCGCTTTCAAGGAGAGGGACTCTAACCAGGAATATTATAAGAAATCCCGTTATGCCCTCCGACGAACCATCAAACAGGCGAAGACTCAATACAGGACTAAGATTGAATCGTACTACACCGGCTCCGATGCTCGTCGGATGTGGCAGGGCCTGCAAACTATTACAGACTACAAAGGGAAGCACAGCCGCGAGCTGCCCAGTGACACGAGCCTACCAGACAAGCTAAATTACTTCTATGCTCACATCGAGGTAAGTAACACTGAAACATGCATGAGAGCATCAGCTGTTCCGGACGACTGTGTGATCACGCTCTCCATAGCTGATGTGAGTAAGACCTTTAATCAGCTCAACATTCACAAGGCCGCAGGGCCAGACGGATTACCAGGACGTGTACTCAGAACATACACTAACCAACTGGCAAGTGTCTACACTGACATTATCAACCTCTCCCTGTCTGAATCTGTAATACCAACATGTTTCAAGCAGACCACCATAGTCCCTGTGCCCAAGAACTCAAAGGTAACCTGCCTAAATGACTACCGACCCGTAGCACTCACGTATGTAGCCTTGAAGTGCTTTGAAAGGCTGGTCATGTCTCACATCAACACCATTATCCCAGAAACCCTAGACCCACTCCAATTTGCATACCACCCCAACAGATCCGCAGATAATGCATTCTCAATTGCGCTCCACACTGACCTTTCACACCTGGACAAAAGGATCACCTATGTGAGAATGCTGTTCATTGACAAGTGCTCAGCGTTCAACACCATATTGTCCTCAAAGCTCATCACTAAGCTAAGGACCCTGGGACTAAACACCTCCCTCTGCAACTGGATCCTGGACTTCCTGATGGGCCGCCCCCAGGTGGTAAGGGTAGGTAACAACACATCTGCCACGCTGATCCTCAACACGGGGGCCCCTCATGGGTGCGTGCTCAACCCCTCCTGTACTCCCTGTTCAATCATGACTGCATGGCCAGGCACGACTCCAACACCATCATTAAGTTTGCCGATGACACAACAGTGGTAGGCCTGATCACTGACAATGATGAGACAGCCTATAGGGAGGAGGTCAGACACCTGGCCACGTAGTGCCAGGATAACAACCTCTCCCTCAACGTGATCAAGACAAAGGAGATGATTGTGGACTATAGGAAAAAGAAGAGGACCTAGCACGCCCCCATTCTCATCGACGGGGCTGTAGCGGAGCAGGTTGGGAGCTTAAAGTTCCTTGTTGTCCACATCACCAACAAACTAACATGTTCCAAGCACACCAAGACAGTCGTGAAGAGGCCACGACAAAACCTATTTCCCCTAAGGAGACTGAAACGATTTGGCATGGGTCCTCAGATCCTCAAAAGGTTCAACAGCTGCACCATCGAGAGCATGCTGACTGGTTGCATCACTGCCTGGTATGGCAACTGCTCGGCCTCCGACCACAAGGCACTACAGAGGGTAGTACGTACAGCCTATTACATCACTGGGGCCAAGCTTCCTGCCATCCAGGATCTATATACCAGGCGGTGTCAGAGGAAGGCCGTAAAAATTGTCAAAGACTCCAGCCACCCTAGTCATAGACTGTTCTCTCTGCTACCACAGCGGTACTGGAGCGCCAAGTCTAGGTCCATCTAAGAGGCTTATAAACAGCTTCCACCCCCAAGCCATAAGACTCCTGAACATCTAATCAAATGGCTACCCAGACTATTTGCATTGCCCCACCACCCCTCTTTTACAATGCAGCTACTCTCTGTTTATTATCTATGCATAGTCACTTTAATAACTCTACCGAAATGTACATATGACCTCAATTACCTCGACTAACCGGTGTCCCCGCACATTGACTCTGTACCGGTACCCCCTGTATATAGCCTCGCTACTGTTATTTTATTTTACTCTTTAATTAGTTGTTATTTTTATTTCTTATTATCTTTTTATTTAATGTTGTTTAGGATTTTTTGAGGTTTTCTTTCATAAAACCGCATTGTTGGTTAAGGGCTGTAAGTAAGCATTTCACTGTAAGGTCTACACCTGTTGTCTTCGGCGCATGTGACAAATACAATTTGATTTGATTTGAAGATGCACTTATAAAACCCATGGGCGGCGCAGAATAGCTTTGAGTATTTATATGTATATAATGCATTTTAGTCTTGGCTCATCCTATAAATAAAAAATAAAAATAAACTATGTTTTAAGTGAAATATTAGCTTTTTGTCTGAAAATATGGGAAATTCAAAAGCAAATTTAAAATATGCACTAACAAGGTTTTTCAGCATAAGCAGCTTGACTACTGCTAGAGTACTGTAGCTTTACTGATCTGCTGTCCTCCAACAACAGATGTACTGACATTGGATGGGGAGGTTTTCCCGGATAAAGTCCTGGACTACAAAGACAGATCAATGTCATTTAAACATTATGGGGAGGGTTTTCCCAGACATAGATCATCCCTGGTCCTGGACTACAAAGACAGATCAATGGAAATCTCCAGCCAAATGTCTTTCTAGTCCAGGACTAGGGAAGATCTGTGTCCGGGAAACCGTTCCTTAACCTTACATGTGACCTAGCCTAATACATAAGCCTACTCAGAGAAGGTAGTTGACAGCTTTTGAACATATTTTGAAGCTATACATGGTTTATGTTCCTGTTATAAACAACAGAGTAATATAACCTTATGTTTTGGGGTTATGATCGGGTAAGACAGTCGCACTACGCTGTTGAGACATTAATACATTATAGTATTTAAAGGGTCTTTTAAATTATTTACACACCCATTGATTCTTGAAGAATATAACTTTTAAAATAAATGTCTCCTGAGTTTGTCCAATTTGTCATACCCCATCAGAACCCCCAAATATATGTTTGTTCTACTCAAACAAACACTGTTTAGCCTTTGAAAATGGCTGACATTGTCATTTTGTGGGGTGGGGGGGGGGTCTTAGTTTTTCCTTTCTTCCATTTTAATATCCTTTTTGTGTTGTTGGGGGGCGTCCATTTTGTTTTAATATGTGCTATTGTTCTCTTGTATGTAAAAAGGGAAGCTCAGGAATCGTTTGTACACTCGTTTGCTTCGACACATGCTTCCCTAACAACAAATATTTGAAAGAAAACATATTTTTTTTGTATCCATAGCTCTGTCAATGAATTTGAGAGAGGTTACATTTCTCCAACCTCAATTCTTCAGCTTTTTACCAAAACAGTGTTGAGGTGACAGTTAAGAACCAATGGGTATATGTCAGGATTAAAAACATTGAACAGATTGCCAGATGGCAGATTGCATGTGTGACTTACATGAAAAAACACGTTTACGTCACCAAGTACATTAATGTGGTAAACCTTGTGTAAGAGTAAGTAATAGGCTGTTTGAGAAAAGGTTTGAATCCTAATCAACCCATCCAATGTGAGTACATCTGTTGTTGAAGTACGGTAGATCAATAAAGCTACAGTACTCTAGCAGTAGTCCAGCTGCTTATGCTGAAAAGCCTTGTTAGTGCATAGGTCAAATTAGCTTTTGAATTTCCTGTCTTTTCCGGCTTTCAGACAAAAGATAGTGTTTCACTTAAAACATCAGTTTTTTTTTTTTTATATTAATTTCCAGGGTTTTTTCCTGGAAGGTCTGATAATAGCACATATCCCGCCACCAAACATTACGGTGCATTATAACTGTTTGAAATTGAATAAAACAACATGGCTGTCAATGGCAGCATGAAGTGGTTGGTTTTCAAAATGGTACAGCTCTTCAACAGTTTAAGCAATAGACACTAGACCAACTGTAAAAAGGTCTTACAAATACATAACTAGTTTATGAACTATATAGTATAATGATTTAAATGTGCCTTCATCTACATAAAAGGAATACATTTACCACAGTACCTAACTTTCCCCATGATGGATTTTCTGAATACAGTCACAGGTATTGTTCGGCCCAACGTGATAGCAGAGGACCAGTCAACCTGTTTATTTGGATCCCCATTAGCTTTTCCAGAATCAAGCAGCTACTCTTCCTGGGGTCCACAAAGAAACACAAAACATGACAAGTAACAAAACACTGATACACTAGCTAGGTTTCCATCCAATTGGTGACAGATTTTCACGCAAATATTCTGAGATCCGCATAAAGAAAATATGCACATTTCCCCACCAGTGGTGTTTCCACAAACTGAAAAAATTGTGGATAAAACGTCAGTGAGGGATGACACTCAAGATTTCATGTATGCTCTGCGGGTAGGTTAGTCTACTATACATGATGAAATTATTGTGGTCCTCTGTAGCTCAGCTGGTAGAGCATGGCGCTTGTAACGCCAAGGTAGTGGGTTCGATCCCCGGGACCACCCATACACAAAAAATGTATGCACGCACGACTGTAAGTCGCTTTGGATAAAAGCGTCTGCTAAATGGCATATTATTATTTATTATTATTAAAGAGCAATAATATTTTTATTCGTCAAATGGCAGTCAAGCATCGAAATCATCACGTCAACAGAATTCCTTTATTGGAAAGGGGCATCAAGCTCATCACCGTGCACGTTCACCACCCTGTGAAGTTCATCGTAACTTATTTCATCTGTAGCCTAATAAACTGCATGCTTTCCCGAGTCGTAGTGGGAGGACCACACATCCATATCATCGCGCGACTCCACGATTACTCCGATATGATGGTTATGAATGCGTTTCCACCGCAGTTTCTCACATAATTAATTATACCGTCATGAAAAGATCCCACCATGTCGAACAAACAAATGATCTGTTGGCATTTATGAAATATTAGCGAAACTTCCTGTTTGCATCACAGCTATCGTGATTTTTTGTTGTTGTTGTTGATATGATATGACTTTAATCTCATAAAAACTGTGGATGGAAACATGGTTAGTGATAGACCAGGACAGTCACACACATTTAAAATATAACATAAAATGATGTGTGAGTCCTCACATTTAAATTTTAGCAGACGCTCTTATCCAGAGCGACTTTTAGTTAGTGAGTGCATACATTTTCATACTGGCCCCCCGTGGGAAACGAACCCACAACGCTGGCGTTGCAAGCGCCATGCTCTACCAAATGAGCTACAGGGGACCTGTCCGAGAGAGAGAGAGAGAGAGAGAGAGAGAGAGAGAGAGAGAGAGAGAGAGAGAGAGAGAGAGAGAGAGAGAGAGAGAGAGAGAGAGAGAGAGAGCATTAATACGTGTCACATATCAGTTTGCAAACAATGTAAAAAATAATAATAATTGAGTTAATAAAGCCGCATTGTGTTTCAGCCTAGCTCATTGCTTTCTGTGGTGGTGGGGCAGCCAGCGGAAAATACAGAGAGTAGGGGTTGGTAATGTTTTCTTGTTGAGCTGTGATTGGCTCAGTGTTCTGTCACTCATTGGGACACTACGTCACTAAAAAATCTACGAGGAGAGCTAGAAAATTCAAGCCACTTGCGTGCTGCCGTAGAGTTACATTAGAAGTGCCCATCCAAGAAGGCTCAAGGTCATTGGTCACAGATAAAACGACATCACATCACGTTATATCTACAGTAGCTTTGATTGGACTGATCATGTCAACATCATACTTTCAACATCTTAGCTAGCAAGCTAGACAAGCAGTCATCATCATGAATCACGTCGACAATCTACTGGCAAATCATTTTTAATCCTTGTCATATGAAGATAAATTATAGATAAAACGTATCGGTGATCATCGGCCATTGGACATAAACATTACACAACAAGTTGGAAATCGCAAATTCAACAATGAGTGTTTTGGAAGGAATCAGTGGCTAACTGCAAGCGTTGCAAAGCAATCACTAGCCTGCTATTCAGTGGAGTGGGTGTTCAGTCCAAGTCTGGGTTTAAGGGCCTCTTTTCCAAGCTTAAAAGGATAAACATTCAACACTATGGGCCAGAAACAGTTTAATACATAGGCCATGCTGTCAATCCAGCACGACTTCTGCCACGTTCAAAACAACTGGAAACTCGGAACTGGGAAATCTCTGACTTCAGTGAGTTCAAAACAACTGGGAAGTCGGAAATAAATGAGCTCCGACTGAGAAAATATGTTTTGAACGGTCATCCAACACGGAATTCCAAGTCGGGAACTTGGACCTCTTTCTAGAGCTCCAACCTGAAGATCACTGACGTCATGATCAGACATTGTTTTTTTCCGTGTTCCCAGTTGTCTTGATTGCACCATAAATCCAGAGAATGCCAGACTTTGATGACACACTTTGATGACAAACTTTGCCCACAAGTACCGCTGCGCCACCTTCCTGTTCAAGTGAGAACAGCACAACAAGGTGAGTCCAAAAATGTATGGTATGCTGCTGCATAAATGATGTAATATGCCAGGGAGATATGTATACTGTAGCTAAGAAAGTAATACTAAGTGTATGTTGTGTAGTAAGCTGTTAGTAACCCATGTGCATCACCCTAATAATTTGATCCCTATCCCCCTCATTATTTAGCCTACTGTTCTGACTTGGTGGTGCACATGTAGCCTACAGCCTGTTTTAGATAAATGTAATAATCAAATATCGCTCATTAATGTCTTAATCTAAATTACTGATTGCCTCTTATCCGCTCGTCGTCACCCTTATGCTATAGTTCGTAAATCTCAATTGTCAGTAGAAATCACATTTGTTTAAGCAAGTCAGCTATGTTTTTTTTTAAAGGCAGTAAATTAGGCTGAAGTAACTGTTTCGTTTTTTACATTTTTAGTCATTTAGCAGACGCTCTTATCCAGAGCGACTTACAGTTAGTGAGTGCATACATTTTCATACTGGCCCCACATGGGAAACAAACCCACAACCCTTGGCGTTGCAAGCGCAATGCTCTACCAACTGAGCTACAGGAGACTATTTCGCTCCCAGACAAGGCTCCGCTGATAGCCAGGTGTAGCAGTGGTAAGGATTCACTGAAAATAATCCTCTGCTGTTGGGACAGCTTTATGTAGGCCCTAACAGTTTGTGGGCACCGCTTGTCACCGTTACAGTGCAATTAATGTGTTGTTTAGTGTTGTGTTGAGTGGTGTAGTTGCTTTGCTGGCATACAGTACATCTAAAGAAAATGTGGGGAGGTTGCCCCACCAAGATGTACTTGCTAAAATCGCCACTGAAGGTGTGAAGGTTTGTGGTTGTGGACACATTTGAAACCAATCCGAAAAAAATATATATATATATCATCATCATCATGATCATTCCATCATATCAATCAATATCTTCACTTATGTTTTGTAAATGCTGGCCATAATGATTTCAACATTTCGGCATGCCAACATCTCTAGTGAATTCAGAATTATAAGGCATCGCTGTACTGCTGCGAAGAGGAATTCCTCATTCCCGGAGAGAGCAACCGAGACAGATCAGAGCGCGCACGCCCTCGAGAAAGAGAGAGGGGAGAGAGAGAGAGAGGGGAGAGAGCGAGGGAGAGAAAGAGAGAGAGAGAGATAGAGAGAGAGAGAGAGAGAGGGAGAGGAGGGGGAGAGAGGAGAGAGAGAGAGAGAGAGAGAGAGAGAGAGAGAGAGAGAGAGAGAGAGAGAGAGAGAGAGAGAGAGGTGCAGAGAGTGGGAGCAGGTCTGCAGTCTGACTCTTGGCGTAAGGACCAGAGAAAGAGACAGTAGGCTCCTCTACTGTACCGCTTTTGGAAGGCTGCAATAACCCAGGCTAGTGGAAATACACTATCCATTCATTTCTCAAATCATCAAAATGATTCCAAATATCTTGTGGGTTGGGAACTTTTGAAAAGGGACCGTTTTGGTGGATTTGGACAACATGTTTTCGTCTCCGTTATTCTACGGCGTTCTTGAGTCCCACGGACCAGTGAAATATGGATTACCGACATTGGTGATGATGCCGCTTGTTAATTGGGAATAAAAAAGAAGCCCCATCTACACCAGCACTAGCCCCGTGGGGCAAAGGGGGGAAAAATAGGGATCTCTCGCTTTTAGCCATCCCCTCGAATCGAATCTAACATTTGGAGTGGACGAGGGATATGTGTGAATGTTTCCCATGGGTAGATAAGTCACCACTTTGCTTTTTTTTTTCCCGCCTGGGCTGAGTGTTTTTTTTTTTCTCTCCTTCTCACCTCCTTCTCCGTGTGAGAATCCTCCTCCTGTGAGATAGATTCTGCCAACTCCGCGGTCCGCATGACATGGTTTAGTCCCGTTCTCGGTGCCGAACCTCGATGCATTGGGATTTCTCTCAGAGCCAACACCACCACCAAGTGAACCTTCTTTCTGAAAACCGTCTAATAAAACGTGCCTGCTGCCCCCGAAAAAACACACCTGCCATGACCGCCTCTTCGAACCGGGACCGAACCGGACACATTACCGGGAACGTTCGGAGGACAGAATGCAGATGTATTAGCAGGCATACCAGGACCGGACCAAGGAAAGTGGACGGAATAGGGATTTTTGAGCTAATGAATGGGGGATTAGCAGCGCACCATTGGAGCCGGCTTCTGTTCTTGTATTTGGGGCTACTGGCAGCCTCAGCCTCCGTAAAGGGTAAGTTTCCCTCCTATAACTGCTGCTGCTGCTGTTGCTGCTGCGCTGTGTTGAATATTGGATAAACGATGGAGAGAGTAGCCGCAGCATTATTCCCGCTCACTGCCAGAATACCAAACGTTCAATTTATACGGTAGTGAATGTCCCTTTTCATTCCAAGGGGGGACTGTTAGCCTATGATGTGGGTGTGCGTGGATTGTCGTTTTCTGACACAGTGGGAACGCTCGGAACAGCGAGCTCTGCCGTGGTGTCTCCCTCCGTGTTCGGTGGACAGGAGAAGCACCGCATTTTATAATAGAATGTGTGTTTTTCATGGAACGGAGGGACAGGAGGATGACGTGGGGAAGAGATAAAACTGTGTAACTGTCAGTCAGAATGGGGTGTTCTCTGCGCTGGACTTGATTCTGTGGTGAGACGCCAGTGAATCCAATTAGGTGGTCATGCGAGTGCGGGCTGAACGTGTGTATGCCATGATGTAATTATAGGTATTGGGCCATCTCTCTTTAATTCTCTTAGTTTAGCAATCTCATGGATAGTTTCACTTAGCCTAAAAGTACGTTTATCTTCGCTTTGCCTTTCTGTTTTCTGCAGGTAAGAGGAATGGGTTATTGTCCCTGAGCTGTCCATGGTCCTGATTCTATGAGAAAACTTTAAACATTATTGTATAGGTACAACATGCAGACGTGTGTGTGTGTGTGTGTGTGTGCATGCCTGTGTGTTTGCACAATTACATTCGACATGGACTCAAGTACAACTGTGATATACATTTGGAATTCTATGTGCAGTTGACATATAGGGGCAACCACCCCACTGCATTCAACAGACTAGTCTTCACATCTGATGACAATAGATCACTATTTATTTTTTTGTCAGACGTGATGGGGTAGCCTGTTATTCAGGTGTTGGGTCAGTTCGTTAAGCGAACACATAGGGCAACATTCTCCCAACTACCCTTACATCGTTCAGAGCTTTGGACTGAGCAGCTGCAGCGGACATTTTAAATGGCACAATGGCAACCCCAGGTTTTACCACTGCCTGGCTTGGCATCGTGATACTATGGATCCTGGGACTATTTTTAGAGGGAGCTAAGGATACCATAGGGTGGAATTTCAGACGATCAGTTAGATATAGGATTTGTCCCAAATGGCACCCTCTTCTCCATATTACTTTTGACCAGTGCCCAGGATTCTGGTCTAAAGTAGTGCACTATATAGGGAATAGGGTGCCATTCTCTGGTCTAAAGTAGTGCACTATGTAGGGAATAGGGTGCCATTCTCTGGTCTAAAGTAGTGCACTATATAGGGAATAGGGTGCCATTCTCTGGTCTAAAGTAGTGCACTATATAGGGAATAGGGTGCCATTCTCTGGTCTAAAGTAGTGCACTATATAGGGAATAGGGTGCCATTCTCTGGTCTAAAGTAGTGCACTATATAGGGAATAGGGTGCCATTCTCTGGTCTAAAGTAGTGCACTATATAGGGAATAGGGTGCCATTCTCTGGTCTAAAGTAGTGCACTATATAGGGAATAGGGTGCCATTCTCTGGTCTAAAGTAGTGCACTATATAGGGAATAGGGTGCCATTCTCTGGTCTAAAGTAGTGCACTACATAGGGAATAGGGTGCCATTCTCTGGTCTAAAGTAGTGCACTATATAGGGAATAGGGTGCCATTCTCTGGTCTAAAGTAGTGCACTATATAGGGAATAGGGTGCCATTTGGGATGCAAGCCACAGTCACATGCTCTACAGTGGGTTGTTATACAACACGTCTTATACGCTAATTGATGCATTGCATGGCCATTTTAGCGTACTCATCAATAAATCCGCCTTGTTTTGCATTTCATCATCATAAATCTTGCTTTGTCATATAAATCGCTCTAGTGCAGAGAGGAGAGACCAAGGGACATGCGTTGACCTCAATTCATGTCGAGGATTGGATTTCAACATGGCATTTACTAACATGGATCCAGTTTGGCCAACGCTACCATTACCGTTGCCCCACTGGTTCTGCTTCAGGTGCGGTGCTCAATGGACAAGGATGGCTTTTATTTTTTGGATATGTATGACACACTTCATCTGCATGTAATCATTGCTTTGATCATAGAATAACATTGATTCTGTTTATTATATTTCTATGACTCAGATCTAGATCGTTTTTAGCCTCCCCAAACCCCAACCCAGTCCCTTGCACTTCTGAAGCTACCCTCAAGTTAGCACTAGCTAGTCCCTATGGTCCTTCTCCATCACTGACGAACTTGGAATAACAGAGCTACTCTCCAACAGTACATTCAATTGGTGGATACTCAACCAAAGATTTATAGCCACATTATACCCATAGAATAGTGCTGTGGATAGTTCTAGTGCTATTTTCAAATGGAGATGTTCTACCTCTGTGGTGTGAGTGAAGAGAAAACTCAAACACACAGCCTATCCAAATGCCCCCATTTCCTAAAGCAGTGTTTCGTATTATCAAATATCACCGTATTATCAAATATCACAGTATTATCAAATATCACCGTATTATCAAATATCACAGTATTATCAAATATCACCGTATTATCAAATATCACCGTATTATCAAATATCACAGTATTATCAAATATCACCGTAGTATCAAATATCACAGTATTATCAAATATCACCGTAGTATCAAATATCACAGTATTATCAAATATCACAGTATTATCAAATATCACCATATTATCAAATATCACAGTATTATCAAATATCACCGTATTATCAAATATCACCGTATTATCAAATATCACCATATTATCAAATATCACAGTATTATCAAATATCACAGTATTATCAAATATCACCGTATTATCAAATATCAATAGCGACGGCTCAACTGTGTCATATTGGCCTTCAAAGCTGTTCATTACGGTTATTCTAAGGAAAGTGTCCGCATCTCACGGCAGTATCAAGACTATCATCCTCTCCTCCTGTGTAGTGGTGCCAGCCACCAGCAGCAGTTTCCCCGTCTTCCCATGGAGAGGCACCAGAGCCTCACTAGTAGATCTCTGCACAGCACAGAGCATAACTCTCTCCATACAGCACAGAGCATAACTCTCTCCATACAGCACAGAGCATAACTCTCTCCATACAGCACAGAGCATACCTCTCTCCATACAGCACAGAGCATACCTCTCTCCATACAGCACAGAGCATACCTCTCTCCATACAGCACAGAGCATAACTCTCTCCATACAGCACAGAGCATAACTCTCTCCATACAGCACAGAGCATAACTCTCTCCAAACAGCACAGAGCATAACTCTCTCCGTACAGCACAGAGCATACCTCTCTCCATACAGCACAGAGCATACCTCTCTCCATACAGCACAGAGCATACCTCTCTCCATACAGCACAGAGCATAACTCTCTCCATACAGCACAGAGCATAACTCTCTCCATACAGCACAGCACAGAGCATAACTCGCTCCATACAGCACAGAGCCTAACTCTCTCCATACAGCACAGAGCATAACTCTCTCCGTACAGCACAGAGCATAACTCTCTCCATACCTCACAGCACAGAGCATACCTCTCTCCATACAGCACAGAGCCTAACTCTCTCCATACAGCACAGAGCATAACTCTCTCCATACATCACAGCACAGAGCATAACTCTCTCCATACATCACATCACAGAGCATAACTCTCTCCGTACAGCACAGAGCATAACTCTCTCCATACATCACATCACAGAGCATAACTCCCTCCGTACAGCACAGAGCATAACTCTCTCCATACATCACAGCACAGAGCATAACTCTCTCCATACATCACATCACAGAGCATAACTTTCTCCGTACAGCACAGAGCATAACTTTCTCCGTACAGCACAGAGCATAACTCTCTCCGTACAGCACAGAGCATAACTCTCTCCGTACAGCACAGAGCATAACTATCTCCATACATCACATCACAGAGCATAACTCTCTCCGTACAGCACAGAGCATAACTCTCTCCATACATCACATCACAGAGCATAACTCCCTCCGTACAGCACAGAGCATAACTCTCTCCATACATCACAGCACAGAGCATAACTCTCTCCATACATCACATCACAGAGCATAACTTTCTCCGTACAGCACAGAGCATAACTCTCTCCATACATCACAGCACAGAGCATAACTCTCTCCATACATCACAAAATAGAGCCTAATTCTCTCCATACAGCACAACACAGAGCATAACTTTCTCCATACATCACAGCACAGAGCATAACTCTCTCCATACATCACAGCACAGAGCATAACTCTCTCCATACATCATATCACAGAGCATAACTCTCTCCATACCTCACAGAGCATAACTCTCTCCATACAGCACAGCACAGAGCATAACTCTCTCCATACATCACATCACAGAGCATATCTCTCTCCATACAGCACAGAGCATAACTCTCTCCATACAGCACAGAGCATAACTCTCTCCATACAGCACAGAGCATAACTATCTCCATACAGCACAGAGCATAACTCTCTCCATACAACACAGAGCATAACTCTCTCCATACAGCACAGAGCCTAACTCTCTCCATACATCACAGAGCATAACTATCTCCGTACAGCACAGAGCATAACTCTCTCCATACAACACAGAGCATAACTCTCTCCATACAGCACAGAGCATAACTCTCTCCATACAACACAGAGCATAACTCTCTCCGTACAGCACAGAGCATAACTCTCTCCATACAGCACAGAGCATAACTCTCTACATACAGCACAGAGCATAACTCTCTCCATACATCACATCACAGAGCATAACTCTCTCCATACAGCACAGAGCATAACTCTCTCCATACAGCACAGAGCATAACTATCTCCATACAGCACAGAGCATAACTCTCTCCATACAACACAGAGCATAACTCTCTCCATACAGCACAGAGCCTAACTCTCTCCATACATCACAGAGCATAACTCTCTCCGTACAGCACAGAGCATAACTCTCTTCATACAACACAGAGCATAACTCTCTCCATACAGCACAGAGCATAACTCTCTCCATACAGCACAGAGCATAACTCTCTCCAAACAGCACAGAGCATAACTCTCTCCGTACAGCACAGAGCATACCTCTCTCCATACAGCACAGAGCATACCTCTCTCCATACAGCACAGAGCATACCTCTCTCCATACAGCACAGAGCATAACTCTCTCCATACAGCACAGAGCATAACTCTCTCCATACAGCACAGCACAGAGCATAACTCTCTCCATACAGCACAGAGCCTAACTCTCTCCGTACAGCACAGAGCATAACTCTCTCCATACCTCACAGCACAGAGCATACCTCTCTCCATACAGCACAGAGCCTAACTCTCTCCATACAGCACAGAGCATAACTATCTCCATACATCACAGCACAGAGCATAACTCTCTCCATACATCACATCACAGAGCATAACTCTCTCCGTACAGCACAGAGCATAACTCTCTCCATACATCACAGCACAGAGCCTAACTCTCTCCGTACAGCACAGAGCATAACTCTCTCCATACATCACATCACAGAGCATAACTCTCTCCGTACAGCACAGAGCATAACTCTCTCCATACATCACAGCACAGAGCATAACTCTCTCCATACATCACATCACAGAGCATAACTTTCTCCGTACAGCACAGAGCATAACTCTCTCCGTACAGCACAGAGCATAACTATCTCCATACAGCACAGAGCATAACTCTCTCCATACATCACAGCACAGAGCCTAACTCTCTCCATACATCACAGCACAGAGCAGAACTTTCTCCATACATCACAGCACAGAGCATAACTCTCTCCATACATCACAGCACAGAGCATAACTCTCTCCATACATCACAGCACAGAGCAGAACTCTCTCCATACATCATATCACAGAGCCTAACTCTCTCCATACATCACAGCACAGAGCAGAACTCTCTCCATACATCACAGCACAGAGCATAACTCTCTCCATACCTCACAGAGCATAACTCTCTCCATACAGCACAGCACAGAGCATAACTCTCTCCATACATCACATCACAGAGCATATCTCTCTCCATACAGCACAGAGCATAACTCTCTCCATACAGCACAGAGCATAACTCTCTCCATACAGCACAGAGCATAACTATCTCCATACAGCACAGAGCATAACTCTCTCCATACAACACAGAGCATAACTCTCTCCATACAGCACAGAGCCTAACTCTCTCCATACATCACAGAGCATAACTCTCTCCGTACAGCACAGAGCATAACTCTCTCCATACAACACAGAGCATAACTCTCTCCATACAGCACAGAGCATAACTCTCTCCATACAACACAGAGCATAACTCTCTCCGTACAGCACAGAGCATAACTCTCTCCATACAGCACAGAGCATAACTCTCTACATACAGCACAGAGCATAACTCTCTCCATACATCACATCACAGAGCATAACTCTCTCCATACAGCACAGAGCATAACTCTCTCCATACAGCACAGAGCATAACTATCTCCATACAGCACAGAGCATAACTCTCTCCATACAACACAGAGCATAACTCTCTCCATACAGCACAGAGCATACCTCTCTCCATACAACACAGAGCATAACTCTCTCCATACAGCACAGAGCCTAACTCTCTCCATACATCACAGAGCATAACTCTCTCCGTACAGCACAGAGCATAACTCTCTCCATACAACACAGAGCATAACTCTCTCCATACAGCACAGAGCATAACTCTCTCCATACAACACAGAGCATAACTCTCTCCGTACAGCACAGAGCATAACTCTCTCCATACAGCACAGAGCATAACTCTCTACATACAGCACAGAGCATAACTCTCTCCATACAACACAGAGCATAACTCTCTTCGTACAGCACAGCACAGAGCATAACTCTCTCCATACAGCACAGAGCATAACTCTCTTCGTACAGCACAGCACAGAGCATAACTCTCTCCATACAACACAGAGCATAACTCTCTTCGTACAGCACAGCACAGAGCATATCTCTCTCCATACAGCACAGAGCATAACTCTCTCCATACAGCACAGCACAGAGCATAACTCTCTCCATACAGCACAGAGCATAACTCTCTCCATACAGCACAGAGCATAACTCTCTCCATACAACACAGAGCATAACTCTCTCTATACAGCACAGAGCATAACTCTCTCCATACAACACAGAGCATAACTCTCTCCATACAACACAGAGCATAACTCTCTCCATACATCACAGCACAGAGCATAACTCTCTCCATACAGCACAGAGCATAACTCTCTCCATACCGCACAGAGCATAACTCTCTCCATACATCAGAGCATAGAGCATAACTCTCTCCATACATCACAGCACAGAGCCTAACTCTCTCCATACATCACAGCACAGAGCCTAACTCTCCATACATCAGAGCACAGAGCATAACTCTCTCCATACATCAGAGCACAGAGCATAACTTTCTCCATACAGCACAGAGCATAACTCTCTCCATACAGCACAGAGCATAACTCTCTCCATACAGCACAGAGCATACCTCTATCCATACAGCACAGAGCATACCTCTCTCCATACAGCACAGAGCATACCTCTCTCCATACAGCACAGAGCCTAACTCTCTCCATACAGCACAGAGCATAACTCTCTCCATACAGCACAGAGCATACCTCTCTCCATACAGCACAGAGTCTAACTCTCTCCATACAGCACAGAGCATAACTATCTCCATACACCACAGCACAGAGCATAACTCTCTCCATACAGCACAGAGCATAACTCTCTCCATACATCACAGAGCCTAACTCTCTCCATACATCACAGAGCTGTTGGAGAGTAGCTCTGTTATTCCAAGTTCGTCAGTGATGGAGAAGGACCATAGGGACTAGCTAGTGCTAACTTGAGGGTAGCTTCAGAAGTGCAAGGGACTGAGTTGGGGTTTGGGGAGGCTAAAAACGATGGTGTATTATTACAGTTACTGGTGTATTATTACAGTTACTGGTGTATTATTACCGTTTTCTGGTGTATTATTACAGTTACTGGTGTATTATTACAATTTTCTGGTGTATTATTACAGTTACTGGTGTATTATTACAGTTACTGGTGTATTATTACAGTTACTGGTGTATTATTACCATTTTCTGGTGTATTATTACAGTTACTGGTGTATTATTACAGTTACTGGTGTATTATTACAGTTACTGGTGTATTATTACAGTTACTGGTGTATTATTACAGTTACTGGTGTATTATTACAGTTACTGGTTTATTATTACAGTTACTGGTGTATTATTACAGTTACTGGTGTATTATGACAGTTACTGGTGTATTATTACAGTTACTGGTGTATTATTACAGTTACTGGTGTATTATTACAGTTACTGGTGTATTATTACAGTTACTGGTGTATTATTACAGTTAATAGTGTATTATTACAGTTACTGGTGTATTATTACAGTTACTGGTGTATTATGACAGTTACTGGTGTATTATTACAGTTACTGGTGTATTATTACAGTTACTGGTGTATTATTACAGTTTTCTAGTGTATTATTACAGTTACTGGTGTATTATTACAGTTACTGGTGTATTATTTCAGTTACTGGTGTATTATTACAGTTACTGGTGTATTATTACAGTTACTGGTGTATTATTACAGTTACTGGTGTATTATTACTGTTACTGGTGTATTATTACAGTTAATGGTGTATTATTACAGTTACTGGTGTATTATTACCGTTTTCTGGTGTATTATTACAGTTACTGGTGTATTATTACAGTTACTGGTGTATTATTACAGTTACTGGTGTATTATGACAGTTACTGGTGTATTATTACAGTTACTGGTGTATTATTACAGTTACTGGTGTATTATTACAATTACTGGTGTATTATTACAGTTACTGGTGTATTATTACAGTTACTGGTGTATTATGACAGTTACTGGTGTATTATTACAGTTACTGGTGTATTATTACAGTTACTGGTGTATTATGACAGTTACTGGTGTATTATTACAGTTACTGGTGTATTATGACAGTTACTGGTGCATTATTACAGTTACTGGTGTATTATTACAGTTACTGGTGTATTATTACAGTTACTGGTGTATTATTACAGTTAATAGTGTATTATTACAGTTACTGGTGTATTATTACAGTTACTGGTGTATTATGACAGTTACTGGTGTATTATTACAGTTACTGGTGTATTATTACAGTTACTGGTGTATTATTACAGTTTTCTAGTGTATTATTACAGTTACTGGTGTATTATTACAGTTACTGGTGTATTATTTCAGTTACTGGTGTATTATTACAGTTACTGGTGTATTATTACAGTTACTGGTGTATTATTACAGTTACTGGTGTATTATTACAGTTACTGGTGTATTATTACTGTTACTGGTGTATTATTACAGTTAATGGTGTATTATTACAGTTACTGGTGTATTATTACCATTTTCTGGTGTATTATTACAGTTACTGGTGTATTATTACAGTTACTGGTGTATTATTACAGTTACTGGTGTATTATGACAGTTACTGGTGTATTATTACAGTTACTGGTGTATTATTACAGTTACTGGTGTATTATTACAATTACTGGTGTATTATTACAGTTACTGGTGTATTATTACAGTTACTGGTGTATTATGAAAGTTACTGGTGTATTATTACAGTTACTGGTGTATTATTACAGTTACTGGTGTATTATGACAGTTACTGGTGTATTATTACAGTTACTGGTGTATTATGACAGTTACTGGTGTATTATTACAGTTACTGGTGTATTATCACAGTTACTGGTGTATTATTACAGTTACTGGTGTATTATTACAGTTACTGGTGTATTATTACAGTTACTGGTGTATTATTACTGTTACTGGTGTATTATTACAGTTACTGGTGTATTATTACAGTTACTGGTGTATTATTACAGTTACTGGTGTATTATTACAGTTACTGGTGTATTATTACAGTTACTGGTGTATTATTACAGTTACTGGTGTATTATTACCGTTTTCTGGTGTATTATGACAGTTACTGGTGTATTATTACAGTTACTGGTGTATTATTACAGTTACTGGTGTATTATTACCATTTTCTGGTGTATTATTACAGTTACTGGTGTATTATTACAGTTACTGGTGTATTATTACAGTTACTGGTGTATTATTACAGTTACTGGTGTATTATTACAGTTACTGGTGTATTATTACAGTTACTGATGTATTATGACAGTTACTTGTGTATTATTACTGTTACTGGTGTATTATTACAGTTACTGGTGTATTATTACAGTTACTGGTGTATTATTACAGTTACTGGTGTATTATTACTGTTACTGGTGTATTATTACAGTTACTGGTGTATTATTACAGTTACTGGTGTATTATTACAGTTACTGGTGTATTATTACCGTTACTGGTGTATTATTACAGTTACTGGTGTATTATTACAGTTACTGGTGTATTATTACAGTTACTGGTGTATTATTACAGTTACTGGTGTATTATTACAGTTACTGGTGTATTATTACAGTTACTGGTGTATTATTACAGTTACTGGTGTATTATTACCGTTTTCTGGTGTATTATTACAGTTACTGGTATATTATTACAGTTACTGGTGTATTATTACAGTTACTGGTGTATTATTACAGTTACTGGTGTATTAATACAGTTACTGGTGTATTATTACTGTTACTGGTGTATTATTACCGTTTTCTGGTGTATTATTACAGTTACTGGTGTATTATTACAGTTACTGGTGTATTATTACAGTTACTGGTGTATTATTACAGTTACTGGTGTATTATTACAGTTACTGGTGTATTATTACAGTTACTGGTATATTATTACAGTTACTGGTGTATTATTACAGTTACTGGTGTATTTGAAGTTATACTGTAGGTTGGGCAGTAATAAGGCATCTGTCATGGGATGCTGATTTCACTTTTGTTCAGTATCTATTTCACTTGCTTTGGCAATGTAAACATAATGTTTCCCATGCCAGTAACGCCCTTTGAATTGAATTGTATAGGGCTGTTGATGGTGGACAAAACTAATGTGATAGAAGCCTTTGTCAATACGATAATTATGGAATTGAAGCCTTGTGTTTTCTTATCAGATGACACCTTTTATAGGCTGTAACACAATTGGATAGGCCTATACATTTGAAGTCGGAAGTTTACATACACCTCGTCCAAATACATTTAAACTCAGTTTTTCACAATTCCTGACATTAAATCCTAGGAAACATTCCCTGTCTTAGGTCAGTTAGGATCACCACTTTATTTAAAGAATGTGAAATGTCAGAATAATAGTAGAGAGAATGATTTATTTCAGCTTTAATTTCTTTCATCACATTCCCAGTGGGTCAGAAGTTTACATACACTCAATTAGTATTTGGTAGCATTGCCTTTAAATTGTTTAACTTTTGGGTAGCCTTCCACAAGCTTCCCACAATAAGTTGGGTGAATGTTGGCCCATTCTTCCTGACAGAGCTGGTGTAACTGAGTCAGGTTTGTAGGTCTCCTTGCTTGCACACGCTTTTTCAGTTCTGCCCACAAATGTTCTATAGGATTGAGGTCAGGGCTTTGTGATGGCCACTCCAATACCTTGACTTTGTTGTCCTTAAGCCATTTTGCCACAACTTTGGAAGTATGCTTGGGGTCATTGTCCATTTGGAAGACCCATTTGCGACCAAGCTTTAACTTCCTGACTGATGTCTTGAGATGTTGCTTCAATATATCCACATAATTTTCCTTCCTCATGATGCCATCTATTTTGTGAAATGCTCCAGTCCCTCCTGCAGCAAAGCACCCCCACAGCATGATGCTGCCACCCTCGTGCTTCACGGTTGGGATGGTGTTCTTCGGCTTGCAAGCATACCCCTTTTTCCTCCAAACATATCGATGGTCATTATGGCAAAAAGTTCTATTTTTGTTTCATCAGACCAGAGGACATTTCTCCAAAAAGTACAATCTTGGTCCCCATGTGCAGTTGCAAACCATAGTCTGGTTTTTTTATGGCAGTTTTGGAGCAGTGGCTTCTGAGCAGCCTTTCAGGTTATGTTGATACAGGACTAGTTTTACTGTGGATATAGATACTTTTGTACCTGTTTCCTCCAGCATCTTCACAAGGTCCTTTGCTGTTGTTCTGGGATTGATTTGCACTGTTCGCACCAAAGTACGTTAATCTCTAGGAGACAGAATGCGTCTTCTTCCTGAGCGGTATGACGGCTGCGTGGTCCCATGGTGTTTATACTTGCATACTATTGTTTGTACAGATGAACGTGGTACCTTCAGGCATTTGGAAATTGCTCCCAAGGATGAACCAGACTTGTGGAGGTCTACAATTTCTTTTCTGAGGTCTTGGCTGATTTCTTTTGATTTCCCCATGATGTCAAGCAAAGATGCACTGAGTTTGAAGGTAGGCCTTGAAATACATCCACAGGTACACCTCCAATTGACTCAAATTATGTCAATTAGCCTATCAGAAGCTTCTAAAGCCATGACATAATTTTCTGGAATTTTCCAAGCTGTTTAAAGGCACAGTCAACTTAGTATACACACTGGAATTGTGATACAGTGAATTATAAGTGAAATAATCTGTCTGTAAACCATTGTTGGAAAGATTACTTGTGTCATGCAGAAAGTAGATGTCCTAACCGACTTTTGGAATGGTTGAAAAACGACTTTTAATGACTCCAACCTAAGTGTATGTAAACTTCTGACTTCAACTGTTTTTCTATTGACCAGTTTTGTCTTTACCAAGCTATTGATTTCCTGACATCCAATTCACTTTATCTAATTCTAAAGTGCCGTTCTTCTTGCCCATGGCCTACATACAGTTAGATTACGCAGTGATTTGATGACAAGGTCTGAAACGTTTCTGACACTCATTTATATTGAGTCCAGTCAAAAGCAGCAGTGCTCTATCCCACCTCGCATACAACCATGGTCTCCACAGACCCCGGGCTCAATACCACGGTCTCCACAGACACCGGGCTCAATACCTCGGTCCCCACAGACTCTGGGCTCAATACCACGGTCTCCACAGACCCCGGGCTCAATACCACGGTCTCCACAAACCCCAGGCTCAATACCACGGTCTCCACAGACCCCGGGCTTAATACCACGGTCTCCACAGACCCCGGGCTCAATACCACGGTCTCCACAGACCCCGGGCTCAAAACGGTAATCAACCTTCATTCATTTAACCCTGGGATGGAAGTAATGGGAGGATGGGAGGAGGAGGGAGGAGAGGACTGTAGAGGCGAGATAGAACAAAGAGGACGGATAGAACTGGGGAGAAGGGAGGAGAGGACGGATAGAACTGGGGAGAAGGGAGTGAGGGAGGGAGAGAGAAGAGATTAGGGTAGGCGATGGAAGGAGTTAAAGGAGGGGGAGATTGATCCGGAAGATTGCAGATGATGTCCCACTGATCAGCCAGCTCCATGTGTTTTGACGTTAACCTCAGCAGAGGCGCGCGCCAGCTTGACGATATTAAATCACTGGTCACTCCCCTCGCGCATGAGACAATCAAGCCAATACACCCACCCATGGTGCATGGTGCCAGGGCAGGAAGCCTCCGCTGTCGTGATGCAACGGGCTGTAACGTAATGGGGGTGCATGGTGGCAGGGCAGGAAGCCTCCGCTGTCATGAGACAACGGGCTGTAACGTAATGGGGGTGCATGGTGACAGGGCAGGAAGCCTCCGCTGTCATGAGACAACGGGCTGTAACGTAATGGGGGTGCATGGTGACAGGGCAGGAAGCCTCTGCTGTCGTGACGCAAGCACTGCTACCTCTAATGTCTTCTTTCGGTGGTGTGCTGTTAGTTATTCATGGCCAAGTTGACAGAGCCTACACACCCGCGTTGTGTAAGTGCGTGTGTGTGTGTGTGTGTGTGGACGGTGCAGGATTACTGCAGGGGCTTCCTGGGGCTGAAGCCCCTTAGCCCAGGCTTGTGGGGGGCCCAAGAGGCCAAAATAAATGGAAAAAAAAAAACGATCACTATATACACTACTGGTCAAAAGTTTTAGAACACCTACTCATTCAAGGGTTTTTTCTAATAGTGAAGACATCAAAACTATTAAATAACAAATATGGAATCATGTAAATTAGTAACCAATTTATTTTTAAACACATCAAAATATATTTTATATTTGAGATTCTCAAATAGCCACCCTTTGCCTTGATGACAGCTTTGCACACTCTTGGCATTCTCTCAACCAGCTTCATGAGGTAGTCACCTGGAATGCATTTCAATTAACAAGTGTGCCTTCTTCAAAGTTAATTTGTGGAATTTATTTCCTTCTTAATGCGTTTGAGCAAATCAGTTGTGTTGTGACAAGGTAGGGGGGAATACAGAAGATAGCCCTATTTGGTAAAAGACCAAGTCCATATTATGGCAAGAACAGCTCAAATAAGCAAAGAGAAACGACAGTCCATCATTACTTTAAGACATGAAGGTCGGTCAATAAGGAACATTTCAAGAACTTTGAATGTTTCTTCAAGTGCAGTCGCAAAAACCATCAAGCGCTATGATGAAACTGGCTCTCATGAGGACCGCCACAGGAATGGAAGACCAAAAGTTACCTCTACAGCAGAAGATAAGTTCATCAGAGTTACCAGCCTCAGAAATTGCAGCCCAAATAAATATTTCACAGAGTTCAAGTAACTGACATATCTCAACATGAACTGTTCATAGGAGACTGTGTGAATCAGGCCTTCATGGTCGAATTGCTGCAAAGAAACCACTACTAAAGGACACCAATAATAAGAAGAGACTTGCTTAGGCCAAGAAACACAAGCAATGGACGTTAGACAAGTGAAAATGTGTCCTTTGGTCTGGATTCCAAATTTGAGATTTTTGGTTCCAACCGCCGTGTCTTTGTGAGACGCGGTGTGGGTGAACGGATGATCTCTGCATGTGTATTTCCCACCGTAAAGCATGGAGGAGGAGGTGTTATGGTGTGGGGGTGTTTTGCTGGTGACACGGTCTGTGATTTATTTAGAATTCAAGGCACACTTAACCAGCATGGCTACCACAGCGTTCTACAGCGATACGCCATCCCATCTGGTTTGGGCTTAGTGGGACTATCATTTGTTTTTCAAAAGGACAATGACCCAACACACCTCCAGGCTGTGTAAGGGCTATTTGACCAAGAAGGGGAGTGATGGAGTGCTGCATCAGATGACCTGGCCTCCACAATCCCCCGGCCTCAACCCAATTGAGATGGTTTGGGATGAGTTGGACCGCAGAGTGAAGGAAAAAAAGCCAACAAGTGCTCAGCATATGTGGGAACTCCAAGACTGTTGGAAAAGCATTCCAGGTGAAGCTGGTTGAGAGAATGCCAAAATTGTGCAAAGCTGTCATCAAAGCAAATGGTAGCTATTAGAATAATCTCAAATATAAAATATACTTTGATTTGTTTAACACTTTGTTGGTTACTACATGATTCCATATGTGCGATTTCATAGTTTTGATGACTTCACTATTATTCTACAATGTATAAAATAGTACAAATAAAGAAAAACCCTTGTAGGAGTAGGTGTGTCCAAAAATATATAAAAAAAAAATTCATCCAACCACAGGAACCCACTCTCAATGTTCTAAATACATCAGAGAGCATCATTTAACCACAGAGGATAAAATTGAATCCACTTTTTATGTGTGTGCATTCAGGTAACTGTCAAAAATAAAGGAAACACCAACATAAAGTGTCTTAAAGGGTGTTGGGCCACCATGAGCTGCCAGAACAGCTTCAACGCTCCTTGACATAGATTCTACAAGTGGACCTAAACCATGACATATGCTTTTTATCCCTGGTATACTCAAGTGTTTCCTTTATTTTGGCAGTTACATGTTGCCTACAGTCAGGAAGGCCGCTGTTTAGGCAGCAGGCCCCAAATATACAGCTTGTTGAATTGTGGCCATGGATTTCTAATCCATAGAAGGGTTTTGGAACCTCTTACCTGGCAATTTGAGTGTTCAACTCATGGGTATGCTAGCAATGGCTGCCAGTCCTGACTTGAATGGGAACTGCCATCTATGGATTATAGTTCTATGGTTGGTTGCGGCTCTCGGTTTGCCTTGTGCAGATTTCAATATATAATCGTGGGAAAAAATGTACAGTTTGGAAAGCAAAAAGT
>NC_059197.1:51262273-51324773 GCF_020615455.1 Coregonus clupeaformis | reverse complement strand
GGGGGTGTGTGTGTGTGTGTGTGTGTGTGTGTGTGTGTGTGTGTGTGTGTGTGTAAGGGGTGGAGTGTCATATTTAATCCAAGTTGCTATTTTCAAAGGCACATCTCTTGCTGTTTCAAAGACGCAGCTTAGTAAATCCAGAGATCCAATCACGTTTTCTGGAAAGATGCAAACCTAGGTCAATCTTTGCTAAAAAAAAAATTGTATTTTATCTATTTAATAGAAAATAAAAGTTGCACACTCTCAATACCCCTGACTGCCCTGTTTGTTATGGATGATGGATGCGGAATGGGTCGTCAGCGGTGGTCCCACGCAGTCAAGACACAACATGGTGATAGAGTTTAATCAAAATGGTGTAGATAAAGAAAAATATTGTAATTTCACATAACCATAGCACAAGGTAGTCACTCTACCTGATTCATTCATGACGAGAAAACTAACTGGAACAAGCTAGCTAGCCAAGTTGCTAGTTATCTAGCTAGCTTATATTAACCAGTAATACAAAATACGCCTAAATGTTTTTAAAAAACATTGTCAAAAGTGAAGGCAATTTCATTATTTGTTAGCTAGCTACTGTAGGCTACCGACCAGTTAACTTTTACCCCCCTATCAAGCCTCGTAGGCTGGACAATAGAACGAGTCAAAATTCACCCAAGGCTGAAAAACGTCTAAAAAACGTTGGCTGAGCTGGAACATTAGCGCGAGGTCAATAGCAAATGAATTGAAATGTACCATCGCTGAGCCTCTTCTGACTGGAGTGATCCTTAGAATTCCATGTTCCCTAAATGGCACCAAAACATGTCTTGCTTTTTATTTTACCACTACAATCTGTTGTTAGGACGAAACTGAAAAATAACAATTTGTGTAGAAAGTAAACATCCGCACCTCAGGGGTGCCAAGTGTGCTTATGTCTGCATAACGAAGAAGTAGGGAAGAGATGGCAACTTCTGACTATTTCTGGTCATCGAAGACCTTATGTCATTAGAAAGATGAGATTTTTCTGATCAAAATATACACATTGTGAGATAATTGGCGAAATACAGTGCCTTTTGAAAGTACTCAGACCGCTTGACTTTTTCCACATTCTGTTACATTACAGTCTTATTCTAAAATTGATTAAATAAATAACAATTCTCATCAATCTACACACAATACCCCATAAAACATATATATTTTTTATATATATATAAATGTTTTCAAATTTAAAACAGGGATGTTGCTCAGTTGGTAGAGCATGGCGTTTGCAACGCCAGGGTTGTGGGTTCGATTCCCACAGGGGGCCAGTATGAAAAAAATAAAAAAATAAATGTATGCACTCACTAACTGTAAGTCTCTCTGGATAAGAGCGTCTGCTAAATGACAAAAAAAAAACACAAAAAAAAAACAGGTTTTTAGAAATGTTGGCAAATGTATTACAAATAAAAAACAGTAATACCTTATTTACATAAGTATTCAGCCCCTTTGCTCTGAGACTTGAAATAGAGCTCAGTTGCATCCTGATTCCATGTATCATCCCTGAGAGGTTTCTAAAACTTCGTTGGAGTCCACTGTGGTTAATTAAATTGATTGGACATGATTTGGCAAGGCACACACCTGTCTACAGTGCCTTGCAAAAGTATTCATCCCCATTGGTGTTTTTCCTATTTCGTAGCATTACAACCTGAAATTCTTACTTATGAGCCCTTAACCAACAATGCAGAGTTAGAAAGAAAATGATTTGCCCTTACGAAAAATGTATCAACCCCTAAAAAAACATCATTAAAATCCACATAATAATTGACATTTCCTGTTGCTGCAGGTTTATTTTCCTGCTGTAGCAAACTGGCTCAAATTAATATCCTACATCTGTACATGAGGGCAAATTTAGTCATGACAGCCACATTTTTCTTTTTTACACGGGACAGGAGTTTACAGTTTTTTTGTTCCAGCCCTTCACCAACACTCCATTCAAATATTGATGGTCTTAGACTATGAATAGTTGAACAAGGTGTTTGTGCTGGGCAGGAATAAAAACTTGCACACAGTGCAGTACCCTGGGGGCGGAAATCACCCACGTTTGTATTTTAGAATGAGCTTCATAAGTTACAATGAGCTGACAATTCTGACAATTCTGACAATTCTGATAATTCTGACAATTCTGCATGATAGAGAATAACATGAGAATGACATGTGGACCTGTTGAAGTTGCTGAGAACCACAACTGCCTTTATTAATGTGCATGAATGAGCTTCATAAGTTACAATGAGCTGACAATCCTGCACGATAGAGAACAACATGTGTGGATATACTTCTATCTAACATAGTGATGTTGCGCACTGCTGAATATTACTTGACACCCAGCGTCATAACACGTGATGACTTGGTCATAACCATGTCATTATATGTCATATCAGCAGACATAACTTGTCATAACCTGTTATAATATTATCATAACACTGTCGTGACACATTTGTACCTTGTTGTGACATATATTGCGTTATTTTATGGCTGGTTATGACAAATACATAAGAGTGTCAAAACCCCCAAAACCCCCAAAACCCACAAAACCCCCAAAACCCCCAAAACCCACAAAACCCTACCACACAAGGCAAAACATTCCATTACACCGTAGCCTATATGTCAACAGTATGCTATATAACATATTCTGAACCTGACCATATTAAATGAACATTGCAATTGCTCACATATTGATATCAGACATGCACCTACTTTATTGACCATATTAAATTATCTTTGTAATTGCGCACACACAGACATGCACTGACCCCAATGCTCTGTTGGTGATGACTGGGATGAATGCAGGAGCAGATTTCAGGAGCAGGACAAGACAACCTGTTTTTGACTGATGACTGACATAAGGGCATGTGTGTGAAAGGCCTATCTGGCTTACAGTGCCTTGCAAAAGTATTCATCCCCCTTGGTGTTTTTTTTCCTATTTTGTTGCATTACAACCTGTAATTTAAATGGATTTTTGTTTTGATTTCATGTAATGGACACACACAAAATAGTCCAAATTGGTGAATTCAAATGAAAAAAATTACTTGCTTCAAGAAAATCTAAAAAATAAATAACGGAAAAGTGGTGCGTGCATATGTATTCACCCCCTTTGCTATGAAGCCCCTAAATAAGATCTGGTGCAACCAATTTCCTTCAGAAGTCACATAATTAGTTAAATAAAGTTTACCTGTGTGCAATCTAAGTGTCACATGATCTGTCACATGATCTCAGTATATATACTCAGTATATATATAAAAAAAATATATATATATATATAAAATATACACCTGTTCTGAAAGGCCCCAGAGTCTGCAACACCACTAAGCAAGGGGCACCACCAAGCAAGCGGCACCATGGAGACCAAGGAGCTCTCCAAACAGGTCATGGACAAAGTTGTGGAGAAGTAGAGATCAGGGTTGGGTTATAAAAAAATATCAGAAACTTTGAACATCCCACGGAGCACCATTAAATCCATAATTAAAAAATTGAAAGAATATGGCACCACAACAAACCTGCCAAGAAAGGGCTGCCCACCAAAACTCACAGACCAGGCAAGGAGGGCATTAATCAGAGAGGCAACAAAGAGACTAAAGATAACCCTGAAGGAGCTGAAAAGCTCCACAGCGGAGATTGGAGTATCTGTCCGTAGGACCACTTTAAGCCGTACACTCCACATAGCTTGGCTTTACGGAAGAGTGGCCAGAAAAAAGCCATTGCTTAAAAAAAAAATAAGCAAACACGTTTGGTGTTCGCCAAAATGCATGTGGGAGACTCCCCAAACATATGGAAGAAGGTACTCTGGTCAGATGAGACTCAAATTGAGCATTTTGGCCATCAAGGAAAACGCTATAACTGGCATAAACCCAACACCTATCATCACCCTGAGAACACCATCCCCACAGTGAAGCATGGTGGTGGCAGCATCATGCTGTGGGGATGTTTTTCACCGACAGGGACTGGAAAACTGGTCAGAATTGAAGGAATGATGGATGGTGCTAAAAACAGGGAAATTCTTGAGGGAAACCTGTTTCAGTCTTCCAGAGATTTGAGACTGGGATGGAGGTTCACCTTCCAGCAGGACAATGACCCTAAGCATACTGCTAAAGCAACACTTGAGTGGTTTAAGGGGAAACATTTAAATGTCTTGGAATGGCCTAGTCAAAGCCCAGACCTCAATCCAATTGATCATCTGTAGTATGACTTAAAGATTGCTGTACACCAGCGGAACCCATCGAACTTGAATGAATGGCGCCGGAGAAGATGGCTGCCGTTTTACAGCCCTCTAACCAATTGTACTATTATGTGTGTTTTTCCGCGTTATTTGTAATTTATTTTGTACATAATGTTTCTGCCATCGTCTCTTATAACCAAAAAGAGCTTCTGGATATCAGGACAGCGATTATTCACCTCGTATTGGACGAATAATTTTTCTTCAACGAGGCGGCCGCGAAGGATATCCTACAGACACCCGACAAGGCCCAAATCCCCGTCATTCGCATGAGGAAGAGACAGAGATATCGTGGACGTAGGTCGGGGTGCCTTGTAAGGATCCGACGGCGAGCGAGTAAACTGCTGCTCCCATCAATCCTATTAGCCAATCTTCAATCATTGGAAAATAAATTGGATGACCTAAGATTACGGTTATCCTACCAACGGGACATTAAAAACTGTAATATCTTATGTTTCACTGAGTCGTGGCTGAACGACGACATGGATAACATACAGCTAGTGGGCTATACGCTACATCGGCAGGATAGAACGGCTGACTCCGGTAAGACAAGGGGTGGCGGTATGTTTATATTTGTAAACAACAGCTGGTGCACAAAATCAAATATTAAGGAAGTCTCGAGGTTTTGCTCGCATGAGGTAGAGTATCTTATGATAATCTGTAGACCACACTATTTACCAAGAGAGTTTTCATGTATATTTTTCATAGCTGTCTATTTACCACCACAAACCAATGCTGGCATTAAGATTGCACTGAATGAGCTGTATAAGGCCATAAGTCAACAGGAAAACGCTCATCCAGAGGCAGCGCTCCTAGTGGAGGGGGGGGGGGGAGTTTAGAACCACCAAGACTCTCCCTATAGCTGGTCGCCCGGCCAAAACTGTGATGGAGAAGTGCCTTGGTCAGGGAGGTGACCAAGAACCCAATGGTCACTCTGACAGAGTTCCAGAGTTCCTCTGTGAAGATGGGAGAACCTTCCAGAAGGACAACTATCTCTGCAGCACTCCACCAATCAGGCCTTTATGGAAGAATGGTCAGACGGAAGCAACTCCTCGGTAAAAGGCACATGACAGCCTGCTTGGAGTTTGCCAAAGGGCACCTAAATGACTCTCAGACCATGAGAAACAAGATTATCTTGTCTGATGAAACCAAGATTGATCTCTTTGGCCTGAATGCCAAGTGTCACATCTGGAGAAACCTGGCACCATCCCTATGCATGGTGGTGGTAGCATCGTGCTGTGGGGATATTTTTCAGCGGCAGGGACTGGGAGACTAGTCAGGATCGAGGGAATGATGAACGGAGCAAAGTACAGAGAGATCCTTGATGAAAACCTGCTCCAGAGCGCTCAGGACCTCTGACTGTGGCGAAGCTTCACCTTCCAACAGGACAAAGACCCTAAGCACATAGCCAAGACAATACAGTAGTGGCTTCGGGACAAGTCTCTGAATGTCCTTGAGTGGCCCAGCCAGAGCACGGACTTGAACCCAGTCAAACATCTCTGGAGAGACCTGAAAATAGCTGTGCATCCAACCTGACAGCTTGCGAGGATCTGCAGAGAAGAATTGGAGAAAACTCCCCAAATACAGGTGTGCCGAGCTTGTAGCGTCATACCCAAGAAAACTCAAGGCTGTAATTGCTGCCAAAGGTGGTTCAACAAAGTACTGAGTAAAGGTTCTGAAAACTTTTGTAAATGTAATATTTCAGTTTTCTATCTTTATAAACTAGCAAAAATGTCTAAAAACCTGTTTTTGCTTTGTCATTATGGGGTATTGTGTGTAGATTGATAAAATACATATACAGTGGGGAGAACAAGTATTTGATACACTGCCAATTTTGCAGGTTTTCCTACTTACGAAGCATGTAGAGGTCTGTAATTTTTATCATAGGTACACTTCAACTGTGAGAGACGGAATCTAAAACAAAAATCCAGAAAATCACATTGTATGATTTTTAAGTAATCAATTTGCATTTTATTGCATGACATAAGTATTTGATCACCTTCCAACCAGTAAGAATTCTGGCTCTCACAGACCTGTTAGTTTTTCTTTAAGAAGCCCTCCTGTTCTCCACTCATTACCTATATTAACTGCACCTGTTTGAACTCGTTACCTGTATAAAAGACACCTGTCCACACACTCAATCAAACAGACTCCAACCTCTCCACAATGGCCAAGACCAGAGAGCTGTGTAAGGACATCAGGGATAAAATTGTAGACCTGCACAAGGCTGGGATGGGCAACAGGACATTAGGCAAGCAGCTTGGTGAGAAGGCAACAACTGTTGGCGCAATTATTAGAAGTTCAAGATGACGGTCAATCACCCTCGGTCTGGGGCTCCATGCAAGATCTCACCTCGTGGGGCATCAATGATCATGAGGAAGGTGAGGGATCAGCCCAGAACTACACGGCAGGACCTGGTCAATGACCTGAAGAGAGCTGGGACCACAGTCTCAAAGAAAACCATTAGTAACACACTACGCCGTCATGGATTAAAATCCTGCAGCGCACGCAAGGTCCCCCTGCTCAAGCCAGCGCATGTCCAGGCCCATCTGAAGTTTGCCAATGACCATCTGGATGATCCAGAGGAGGAATGGGAGAAGGTCATGTGGTCTGATGAGACAAAAATATAGCTTTTTGGTCTAAACTCCACTCGCTGTGTTTGGAGGAAGAAGAACGATGAGTACAACCCCAAGAACACCATCCCAACCGTGAAGCATGGAGGTGGAAACATCATTCTTTGGGGATGCTTTTCTACAAAGGGGACAGGACGACTGCACCGTATTGAGGGGAGGATTGATGGGGCCATATATTGCGAGATCTTGGCCAACAACCTCCTTCCCTCAGTAAGAGCATTGAAGACGGGCCGTGGCTGGGTTTTCCAGCATGACAACGACCTGAAACACACAGCCAGGGCAACTAAGGAGTGGCTCCGTAAGAAGCATCTCAAGGTCCTGGAGTGGCCTAGCCAGTCTCCAGACCTGAACCCAATAGAAATTATTGGAGGGAGCTGAAAGTCCGTATTGCCCAGCAACAGCCCCGAAACCTGAAGGATCTGGAGAAGGTCTGTATGGAGGGGTGGGCCAAAATCCCTGCTGCTGTGTGTGCAAACCTGGTCAAGATCTACAGGAAACGTATTATCTCTGTAATTGCAAACAAAGGTTTCTGTGCCAAATATTAAGTTCTGCTTTTCTGATGTATCAAGTACTTATGTCATGCAATAAAATGCAAATTAATTACTTAAAAATCATACAATGTGATTTTCTGGAGTTTTAGATTCCGTCTCTCACAGTGGAAGTGTACATATGGTAAAAATTACAGACCTCTACATGCTTTGTAAGTAGGAAAACCTGCAAAATCGGCAGTGTATCAAATACTTATTCTCCCCACTGTATATACACTACCGTTCAAAAGTTTGGGGTCACTTAGAAATGTCATTGTTTTCGAAAGAAAAGCAATTTTCTTGTCCATTAAAATAACATCAAATTGATCAGAAGTACAGTGTAGACATTGTTAATGTTGAAAGTACTATCAAGGCAGTAGGATGCACTTTGGGATGCATCCATATTGTCAGACTCGTTTACAGGGCTGATTTACTATTCTCTTATCACAGATCTTACACCATTAAATCAGCAACGCTAATGAATTTAGGTGCCCTCTACGTTAACTGTCTGCTATTTCTATCTGACCTGTCTACCTTAACTCTATTTCTATCTGACCAGTCTACCTTAACTCTATTTCTATCTGACCTGTGTCAATCTAGGCCAGGTTCTGGCCATCTATCATGAGTGGTTTGGTAGAATGGAGAGTGACTCTGTCTCTGTCTGTCTCTCTCTGTTGGCCCATTAGTCCAGGCATTATAAGTATGGGAAATTGGGCCCTATGTACCTGTCCCTGTTTTGTCATATTTAGCCAATTACTTGTCTTTTATGTGTGCTTGTCAGCCAAAAAAATGTCAAAAAAATGTTTGTAAAACACGTGTTCCACTGTTGCATGACTTAAAATTGAAGGTCAAAACACGTTTTGGTTTTAGCTTGTACGTCTCAGGGGTACGTCTCAGGGGTACGTCTCAGGGGTGCGTCTCAGGGCTACGTCTCAGGGGTGCGTCTCAGGGGTACGTCTCAGGGGTACGTCTCAGGGGTGCGTCTCAGGGGTACGTCTCAGGGGTACGTCTCAGGGGTACGTCTCAGGGGTACGTCTCAGGGGTGCGTCTCAGGGGTGCGTCTCAGGGCTACGTCTCAGGGGTACGTCTCAGGGGTGCGTCTCAGGGGTGCGTCTCAGGGGTACGTCTCAGGGCTACGTCTCAGGGCTACGTCTCAGGGGTACGTCTCAGGGGTACGTCTCAGGGAAGGATAGTTAGAGGGGTCAATAGGTCAACCGAACCTCCGTGCCCCGAAGTGACACTGTGTTAAAAAGTGTCAAGTACAAAGGAACCTAAGGATAGTGTTGAATCACCAGGATTTAACCTCTATTCTCATGTGTCTCTGACTCACTGACTGCGTCCCAAATGGCACCCTATTCCCTACATAGTGCACTACTTTTGACCAGGACCCATACGTGAACAGGGTCTCATTTGGGCCGCAGCCCCTGACCACTCTGTGAGGACAGCTGTGAGCCGGGTCATGACCCAACCTTTACATGAAGAGACAGACCTTTGAACGCTAACAATGCTTTAGGGAGTCTCACACACACACACACACACACACACACACACGCATGCAAACACACACACACATACAGGCCCGCAGGCTCACACATACAGACAGGCCTGGGAACACCATAGAGACATGCGGTTTGTCTGCCTATACTCGGCCTGTCTGTTTAAAAAAAAAACTATATTCATTAAATATGAATATAGAACTTGTTTTTGCGTGGATTAGCTTTTAACAGCTAGGACCGCTATTTCTTGTCCTGGAAATCCCGCTTAACAGACAGGTTGAAGCCTGCTTGACAGAGACGCTAAGCTGCTAGCCATCAAGCTAACGAAGTTGGTACCAGATTAGTTCTGCAATGGAGCCCTCTTTCTCTGGAGAACTAAATGAACGTTTCCAGCGCTGTAGGAGCTGTATCTACTACGCTTTGTTTCGGGACAAAACTGAGTTCCAATGTGGCAATTGTTTACTTGCCGAGGATTATAGGCTTGAGGTGGCTTCCTTGATCACGCAGGTCGCCAGCCTACGTAAGAAACTGGGGGAAATGCAGAGTGGAATGTTTACATTTTCTACGCCGGTGGCTGGACGGTGTTCGTGCATGTTGGATGCATCTCCGCCTTGTCGTTTGTCATTATCCGACTGGCCGGTGTTGCCCGGAGTTCGTTCCCCAGGGGAGCCATCTCCTGCCTCTCCTCCCCCATCTGATAGCGAAGGAGCACAGCAAGAGGAGCATGGCAATCAACTATGGTCGCATGTCACAAGCCGTGGAAGCTGAAGACAGCGGCCTGCCGCAAAGCAGTCTACACTCCCAACGAGAGGCCCGGAGAACGAGAGGCCCGGAGAACGAGAGGCCCGGAGCGGACACAAACCACAAATAGTTTCGCCGGATCTTCCTGCACCTTCGTCACTGGGGATGTCTGCGGCCGCAATGCCTACTACTTTCGAAGTCGACGTCAGCAACCTTCCGTCCTCTGGATCGAGCGGGGCTTTCTCCATCTGTCGGAGGCCTGCGCCAGGCGTCGGAAGCAACGGGCTCAAGTTATCCTGCCTGTCGCCCATCCATAAACGATTCTCTGAATCAAATCAAATCAAATTTTATTTGTCAAATACACGTGTTTAGCAGATGTTATAGTGGGTGTAGTGAAATGCTTGTGCTTCTAGTTCTGACAGTGCAGTAATATCTAACAATTACACAACATTTACCCATGTTCCATTTCTTAAAGTGTACAGTGATTTCAATAGGCAGCAGCAGCCTCTAATGTGCAAGTGGTGGCTATTTAACAGTCTGATAGCCTTGAGATAGAAGCTGTTTTTCATTCTCTCGGTCCCAGCTTTGATGCACCTGTACTGACCTCGCCTTCTGGATGATAGCGGGGTGAACAGGCAGTGGCTCGGGTGGTTGATGTCCTTGATGATCTTTTTGGCCTTCCTGTGAAATCGGGTGCTGTATGTGTCTTGAAGGGCGGGTAGTTTGCCCCCGGTAATGCGTTCGGCAGACCGCACCACCCTCTGGAGAGCCCTGCGGTTGTGGGCGGTGCAGTTGCCATACCAGGCGGTGATACAGCCCGACAGGATGCTCTCTATTGTGCATCTGTAAAAGTTTTGTGAGGGTTTTAGGTGATAAGCCAAATTTCTTCAGCCTCCTGAGGTTGAAGAGGCTCTGTTGCGCCTTCTTCATCACACTGTCTGCGTGGGTGGTTCATTTCAGTTTGTCGGTGATATGTACGCCAAGGAACTTGAAGCTTTACACCTTCTCCACTGCGGTCCTGTCAATGTGGATAGGGGGGTGAACCCTCTGCTGTTTCCTGAAGTCCACGATCATCTCCTTTGTTTTATTGACGTTGAGTGAGAGGCCATTTTCCTGGCACCACACTCCCAGAGCCCTCACCTCCTCCCTTTAGGCGGTCTCGTCATTGTTGATAATCAAGCCTACTACTGATTGAGTTGGAGGCGTGTTTGACCACGCAGTCATGGGTGAACAGGGGTACAGGAGTGGGCTGAGCACGCACCCTTGTGTGGCCCCAGTGTTGAGGATCAGCGAAGTGGAGATGTTGTTCCCTATCTTCACTACCTGGGGGTGGCCGCGTGATCAAATCAATCTTGAAGCGTGTATTCCGATTGGTCAGACCAGCGTTGAATAGCACGGGTACTTCCTGTTTGAGTTTCTACCTATAGGAAGGGAGAAGCAAAATGGAGTTGTGGTCAGATTTGCCGAAAGGAGGGCGGGGGAGGGCCTTATAACCTTCCCGGAAGTTTGAATAGCAGTGGTCGAGGATTTTAGCAGCGCGAGTACAATAGTCGATATGTTGATAGAACTTCGGTAGCCTAGTCCTCAAATTTGCTTTGTTAAAATAAATATATGCAGCCTCAGGATATGTGGTTTCCAGTTTTCATAAAGTCCAGTGAAGATCTTTGAGGACCGTCGTGGTATCGGCTTGAGGGGGGATATAAGACGGCCGTGACTATAACCGAAGAGAATTATCTTGGGAGATAATTGGGTCGGCATTTGATTGTGAGGTATTCTCGGTCGGGTGACCAGAAGGACTCTAGTTCCTCTATGTTACTACAATTACAACATGAGTCATTAATCATGAAACACACACCTTCGCCCTTCTGCTTCCCGGAGAGATATTTATTCCTGTCTGCGTGATGAACTGAGAACCCATCTGGCTGGACCGATTTCGACAGAATATCCCCAAGAGAGACATTTTTCTGTGAAACAGAGAATGTTACAGTCCTTGATGTCTCTCTGGAAAGAAATCCTTGCCCGTAGTTCGTCGACTTTGTTAACCAAAGATTGAACATTAGCGAGTAGAATACTTGGAAGCGGTGGGTGGTGTGCGCGCCTCCTAAGTCGAACCAGCAAGCCGCTCCGAGTGCCTCTCCTCCGCCGGCGATGTTTTGGGTCAGCCGCTGTAATCAGTTCAATTGCCCTGGGGAGAGCAAACAAAGGATCTGCTTCTGGAAAGTCGTATTCCTGGTCGTAATGCTGGTGAGTTACCGTCGCTCTGATATCCAATAGTTTTTCCCGGCTGTATGTAATGATGCAAAACACTTTCTGAGCTAATGATGTAAAAAATAATACATAAAAAAACAAAATACTGTAAAGTTTCCTAAGAGCTAGTCGCGAGGAAGCCATCTTCGTCGGCGTCAGGTTCTGAATCCTGTGAAGCGTGGGAGTGGGCGGATTTCCTCGTCCTTCTAGCAAGTCATGATTTTGGGCAGCTCCAAGGTAAGAAATGTGACCGTTCCTGGTGCAAAAACAATGTCCTATCCCGGAGTTCGAGTAAATGACATTACTAAG
The DNA here is from genome assembly GCF_020615455.1 of Coregonus clupeaformis. Taxonomy (NCBI): domain Eukaryota; kingdom Metazoa; phylum Chordata; class Actinopteri; order Salmoniformes; family Salmonidae; genus Coregonus; species Coregonus clupeaformis. The sequence continues at coordinate 51,312,595 of NC_059197.1, read as the reverse complement.
CTGCTCCCGAATGTACTACGTCAGGACATGGACATCGATTCTATGGTAGTCCATGTTGGTTTCAATTACGTTTTGAAGGGCAGCTCTGAACAGTTGAAACTGGATTTTAAAGAGCTGATTGACTCTCTCTGCTAGACACTAACAAAATACCCATCATATCTGGCCCTGTGCCCTCTCTCAATCGTGACATTTAACGCTTTAGCAGGATTCTTTCTCTTCACAACTGGCTACGTGATTATTGCAGCTCAATGGGTGTAACTTTTGTTGACAATTTCGATACCTTTTGGAAACAAAACACGTTTTATAAGGAGGATTTATAATGTTAGCATGTGTGCCCTAGGAGTAAGTCCACTGTGTGCAGCTCACCTTGCACCAACATAAATAACATGAGCACATCTACTGTGGTGGTCCTCTGTAGCTCAGCTGGTAGAGCACGGTGCTTGTAACGCCCTGGCGCTTGTAACGCCAAGGTAGTGGGTTCGATCCCCGGGACCACCCATACACAAAAATGTATGCACGCATGACTGTAAGTCGCTTTGGATAAAAGCGTCTGCTAAATGGCATATTATATTATTTATATTACTGCTGCTAAGCTTCCCAGTAAAGCAATAAAACAAGTAATCATCCCAGAAGAAAAGTGCTCAAAATAGTCCACGTTAACATATGTAGGTTAAGAAACAAGGTTCATGAAATCAATAATTTGCTAGTAAAGGATGACATTCATATTCTGACTATCTCTGAAACTCACTTAGATAATACCTTTGACGAGACAGTGGTAGCAATACAAGGTTATAACATTTACAGAAAAGATAGAAATGCCAACGGTGGAGGTGTTGCTGTTTATATTCAGAACCACATTCCTGTGAAGATTAGAGAGGATCTCATGTTAAATACGGTTGAAGTAATATTGCTACAGGTTCATCTGCCTCACCTAAAGCCCATTCTGGTGGGAAGCTGCTCTAGACAACCAAGTGCTAACAGTCAGTATCTGGATAATATGTGTGAAATGCTTGATAATGTATGTGATGTCAACAGAGAGGTATATTTTCTGGGTGATTTAAAATACAAAATAAATATTTCTTTGCGATGATCATTTCAAATGATTAGTGCTTAAATTATTCCATAACCAAGGTGACATCCATCATTCCTCTCTTTGTGTGACAGCACATATAAAGGGATCCTCAGTTGGGATTTGATATAAAATCAAGGGAGACAGAGAGTACTACAGTTTTCTAACAGCATCACTGACTTTCATCTGTGACAAACAGAGAACAAGGTGAAATATACTTCCACTAATACTTCACACATTGGCTTAATGGATAGCTGGGGTTTTCATCCAGAGCACTAGGGGAACAGAGGAGTGTGTGTGTGTGTATATCTGTGTGTGTGTGTGTGTGTGTGTGTGTGTCTCTCTCGTTTCTGTTGTCATGGCGACGGCATGCACCTTCCAGTACATGAATGATGCACAGGGGCTTCCAGTCCACCCACACACACACCCACGCACCACACATCACACACACACACACACACACACACACACACACACACACACACACACACACACACACACACACACACACACACACACACACACACACACACACACACACACACACACACACGACAATTAAAATCTATTTTCTAATAACTGCAGCTCTCCCCTGCACCTTGCCTGTTGCTATGTATGTCTTTGAGCTTGAATGGGCTATTTATTGATAAGCTCCTGTTGTGTTGTGTGTAGGGTGTGTAGGGTGTGTGTGTGTAGGGTGTGTGTGTGTGTGTTGGATGTGTGTGTGTGTTGGATGTGTGTGTGTGTGTTGGATGTGTGTGTGTAGAGGCGAGTGTGTGTAGTGTGTGTGTGTGTGTGTGTAGGGTGTGTGTGTGTGTAGGGTGTGTGTGTGTAGGGTGTGTGTGTGTGTGTGTGTGTGTGTGTAGTGTATGTGTGTATCTGTTGTAGGGACAGTAACTCTTCATGGGTTGCACATTTCATCACAATATTGCTTTGAGCATTAGTATCAGGATGCCCAACAGCATTGTCAACAGGCGCTGACAAAGATGTTCATCCAAAGTGCATTACAGTGGCTTAGGAAATACAATTCGATTTCTAAAGAAGGCCAATCATTAGAAGGAAAACCTTTTGTCATCATTTTTTGATGTCGCCAGATTGACATTAGATGCAGTTTAACGTTAGCTAGCTCGCTAAGAATGATTTTAGCTAGCTAACGTTAGCATTGCTAACTATGTTTGACAAAACTTTTGCTAGCTAATGACATCATTGCCTGTCTAAAGTAAATTTGATGACATGATAATGACGACATAGTTGTTTTCATACAAAATATTTGCCTACTTTAGCAATGTCAATGTATTTCCAGGCCACTAAAGTGTAAATGAGACGAAACAGTCATTGGCCCCTGATCAGTACCACTATGGTAGAGAGCAGCCTGACAACGTTCATAACAACGACCGTGTGACGGAGGTTCAACACATGAATAGAGAGGCCATAGAACTAGAAGGATGAGACAGGAGGGTAAGTAGGAGGGGGAGGACATGATGCTGAAAAACGAATTACATTTAATTTAATTTTAAGATTAAAGTGGAAAGAAGAGGAGGAAAAAGGAGGTTGAGGAGGAGAGGAAAGAGGAAGGTTGAGGAGGAGAGGAAAGAGGAGGATGAGGAGGAGAGGAAAGAGGAAGGTTGAGGAGGAGAGGAAAGAGGAGGATGAGGAGGAGAGGAAGGAGATTGAGGAGGAGAGGAAAGAGGAGGATGAGGAGGAGAGGAAAGAGGAAGGTTGAGGAGGAGAGGAAAGAGGAGGATGAGGAGGAGAGGAAAGAGGAGGATGAGGAGGAGAGGAAAGAGGAAGGTTGAGGAGGAGAGGAAAGAGGAGGATGAGGAGGAGAGGAAAGAGGAAGGTTGAGGAGGAGAGGAAAGAGGAGGATGAGGAGGAGAGGAAAGAGGAAGGTTGAGGAGGAGAGGAAAGAGGAAGGTTGAGGAGGAGAGGAAAGAGGAGGATGAGGAGGAGAGGAAAGAGGAATGTTGAGGAGGAGAGGAAAGAGGAGGATGAGGAGGAGAGGAAAGAGGAAGGTTGAGGAGGAGAGGAAAGAGGAGATTGAGGAGGAGAGGAAAGAGGAGATTGAGGAGGAGAGGAAAGAGGAGGATGAGGAGGAGAGGAAAGAGGAAGGTTGAGGAGGAGAGGAAAGAGGAGGATGAGGAGGAGAGGAAAGAGGAAGGTTGAGGAGGAGAGGAAGGAGGAGGATGAGGAGGAGAGGAAAGAGGAAGGTTGAGGAGGAGAGGAAAGAGGAAGGTTGAGGAGGAGAGGAAAGAGGAGGATGAGGAGGAGAGGAAAGAGGAAGGTTGAGGAGGAAAGGAAAGAGGAAGGTTGAGGAGGAGAGGAAAGAGGAAGGTTGAGGAGGAGAGGAAAGAGGAAGGTTGAGGAGGAAAGGAAAGAGGAAGCTTGAGGAGGAGAGGAAAGAGGAAGGTTGCTAAAAAATGTTAAGAATGTCAGTAGTGGGGAAAAAGGCAGAAGTCGTTGAAGGAGATACACGTTATAGACAGCTGGTTAAATATGACCCAGCTGGCCAGGACTGGCTCCTCTCTGTTAGATACAACACTGGGCTGATGGTGTTGCTCAGTGTGTGACACCACATCACCCTCCCTATGTGTGATGTTAATATTACTACTATTGACCTCAACACTTCTTTACTTCCCATCTGACCTGTTGGAAGTCATTTTGTGTCAATTAGAGTATTTGTCGAATCAAAGTAGCTGTCATTTTTCATTGCATATGTGATGTTTTGGACTATTCTCTCTCTGGCTCTCTGTGGGTATGTTGTCAACATGTTTATATCCTACTATGTTTGGGTGTAAGTATAGAGACTGCACAGTATGTGACATTGAGTGGCTGTTGAACACTGCACCCAGGAAACTGTCCACTTGTGTACGTTGATCCACATATCTTATCATAACAGGCATACCTCTCTCCACTCCCCCTCTCCCCCACTCCCCCCTCTCTCTCCCTCCCTCCCCAATACCTCCCCGCTCTCTCCCTTGCTCTCCCTATATTCTCTCCCCTCCCTCTCCACTCCCTCTCCCTTGCCCTCTCCCTCTCTCCCCTCCCTCTCCTCTCCCTCTCCATCTCTTCTCCCTCTCTCCCTCCTCTCCCTCTCCTCTCCCTCTCCCTCTCCCTTGCCCTCTCCTCCTCCCTCCCTCCCTCCCTCTCCTCTCCTCTCCACTCCCTCTCCATCTCCCTCTCTCCCCCCTCTCCATCTCCTCTCCCTCTCTCCCCCTCTCCCTCTCCATCTCATCTCCCTCTCTTCCTCCTCTCCCTCTCCCTCTCTCCCCTCCCTCTCCCTCTCTCTCCTCTCCCTCCTCCCACTCCCTCTCCTCTCTTCTCTCTTCCTCCCCTTCCCTCTCCTCTCCCTCCCCTCCACCTCTCCCTCTATCTCCTCCCTCTCCCTCCCTCTCTCCCCTCCCTCTCCTTCTCCTTCTCCTTCTCCCTCTCCTCTCCTCTCCTCTCCTCTCCTCTCCTCTCCTCTCCTCTCCTCTCCTCTCCTCTCCTCTCCTCTCCTCTCCTCTCCTCTCCTCTCCTCTCCTCTCCTCTCCTCTCCTCTCCTCTCCTCTCCCTCTCCTCTCCTCTCTCCTATACCTTTTGCTGTAGAAGCCAGTCAACCCAGTGGAAACAACAGGAATGTTTACTAAGTGAGTGGAGGCCAATCACCAGACCTTTCCACTGCATTGGGCTTTACCTATAATGGTGTTGGGCTGGGCAATAATGTCTGCACAGTCGCCCTATCCGCCCTGCACCCGCCCTGTATTACTACATTAGCCTAATGTATGGATTCACCAAGGAACACTGAGCTCAACACTTTCCCTTTGAATGAAGGTGAAGGAAGTCCCCTGTAGCTCAGTTGGTAGAGCATGGTGCTTGCAACGCCAGGGTTGTGGGTTCATTTCCCACGGGGGGCAGTATGAAAATGTATGCACTCACTAACTGTAAGTCGCTCTGGATAAGAGCGTTTTGCTAAATGACTAAATGGGAAAGGAAGGAGCAGGAAGGAGAACATCGTGTTTTGATAGACACCATATACACTGTGTTATACTGGTTCTTGTATTCTGCCCAGTAGGAGTAAGGGGGTTTGTGGATATACACAGCAGGCAACTAGATGGGACTATAATGAAGTAATGCACTGTGGATCTATGGCTGTAACACTCTCTGATCCCTACAAGCCCCATGTCTCTTTAAGTTACTGGCTGCTACATTGTCTGGTCCCTACAAGCCCCAAGTCTCTTTAAGTTACTGGTTGCTACACTCTCTGATCCCTACAAGCCCCAAGTCTCTTTAAGTTACTGGCTGCTACACTCTCTGGTCCCTACAAGCCCCAAGTCTCTTTAAGTTACTGGCTGCTACACTCTCTGATCCCCACAAGCCCCATGTCTCTTTAAGTTACTGGTTGCTACACTCTCTGATCCCTACAAGCCCCATGTCTCTTTAAGTTACTGGCTGCTACACTCTCTGATCCCTACAAGCCCCATGTCTCTTTAAGTTACTGGCTGCTACACTCTCTGATCCCTACAAGCCCCATGTCTCTTTAAGTTACTGGCTGCTACACTCTCTGGTCCCTACAAGCCCCAAGTCTCTTTAAGTTACTGGATGTTACACTCTCTGATCCCTACAAGCCCCAAGTCTCTTTAAGTTACTGGCTGCTACACTCTCTGATCCCTACAAGCCCCATGTCTCTTTAAGTTACTGGCTGCTACACTCTCTGGTCCCTACAAGCCCCAAGTCTCTTTAAGTTACTGGCTGTTTCACTCTCTGGTCCCTACAAGCCCCAAGTCTCTTTAAGTTACTGGCTGCTACACTCTCTGATCCCTACAAGCCCCATGTCTCTTTAAGTTACTGGATGTTACACTCTCTGATGCCTACAAGCCCCAAGTCTCTTTAAGTTACTGGCTGTAACACTCTCTGGTCCCCACAAGCCCCAAGTCTCCTTAAAGGGAAACTTCACCACTAGACACTATTTGGGGTGTTTTTCCAGTCTACACACATACTTATGAGTGATGAGAGGGTGTTTCAGACATACCGTGCATTCGGAAGGTATTCAGACCCCTTGACTTTTTTCACATTTTGTTAGGTTACAGCCTTATTCTAAAATTGATTAAATATTTTTTTCCCTCATCAATCTACACACAATACCCCATAACGTCAAAGCAAAAACTGTTTTTTAGAAATGTTAGCAAATGTATAAAAGACGGAAATATTACATTTGCATAAGTATTTACACAGTTTACTCAGTACTTTGTTGAAGCACCTTTTACAGTTATTACAACCTAGAGTCTTCTTGGGTATGACGCGACAAGCAGATCCGCTCAAGCTCTGTCAGGTTGGACGGGGAGCGGCGCTGCACAGCTATTTTCAGGTCTCTCCAGAGATGTTTGATCGGGTTCAAGTCCGGGCTCTGGCTGGGCCACTCGAGGACATTCAGAGACTTGTCCCGAAGCCACTCCTGTGTTGTCTTGGTTGTGTGCTTAGGGTTGTTGTCCTGTTTGAAGGTGAACCTTCGCCCCAGTCTGAGGTCCTGAGCGCTCTGGAGCAGGTTTTCATCAAGGATCTCTCTGTTCTTTGCTCCGTTCATCTTTCCCTTGATCCTGACTAATCCCCAGTCCCTGCCACTGAAAAACATCTCCACAGCATGATGCTGCCACCACCATCCTTCACCATAGGGATGGTGCCAGGTTTCCTCCAGACGTGACGCTTGGCATTCAGGCCAAAGAGTTCAATCTTGGTTTCATCAGACCAGAGAATCTTGTTTCTCATGGCCTGAGAGTCTTTAAGGGCCTTTTGGCAAACTCCAAGCGGGCTGTCATGTGCCTTTTACTGAGGAGTGTCTTCCGTCTGGCCATTTAAGAATGATGGAGGCCACTGTGCTCTTGGGGACTTTTTGGTACCCTTCCCCAGATCTGTGCATCGACACGATTCTGTCTCCGAGCTCTACGGACAATTCCTTCGACCTCATGTCTTGGTTTTTGCTCTGACATGCACTTTCAACTGTGGGACCTTATATAGACAGGTTTGTGCCTTTCCAAATCATGTCCAATCAATTGAATTTACCACAGGTGGACTCCAATCAAGTTGTAAAAACATCTCAAGGATGATCAATGGAAACAGGATGCACCTGAGCTAAATTTCAAGTCTAGTAGCAAATAATTATGTAAATAAGGTATTTATGTTTTTGTTATTTTATACATTTGCAAAAAAATCTAAAAACCTGTTTTTGCTTTGTATTTATGGGGTATTGTGTGGAAATTGATGAGAAAATAAAATAATTTAATCCATTTTAGAATAAGCTGTAACGTAACAGAATGTTGAAAAGTAAAGGAGTAATTATGCACTATAGCTGTACTTTAGAATTTTCGCGCCGGGAGACTTCAACCAATGATGTCATTGGTTGATTGAGCCTGCTGTTAGAACAAAAAATTAATTGAGTCATGTTTTGTAGCAATTATTAGGGTCTTTGAGTTTTGCTGATTGCACAATCATGTGAACAGCTAGTAGATATGGTTGTCCTTGTTCAATAAAGACATTGAACTTGTCTCAACGATGTTCCTATCTGCCAGGATATTGCAGGATATCTAGCCTGACTCATTGTCCATGACTTTGTAAAGACTACAGCCTGATGGTAGTCATACTTCCTTGTTCCCACCCTCGAATGTGGACTTTTCAAAACAGGGGCGGTACTAGTTTATAGGTTCACAAATGTAAAATGTATCTGATATTGCCAAGTAATTACAATGGCTGCTCCTGATGATTCCGCTGTCCAAGAAGAGCTGGACCACGAAACATTTGTTGTTCATTTACACAGGGACATACTGTACATCCCCTATTTATTGAGCCTTAATCTACTGAAGAGGAGTTGAGACAGTGAGAATAATAATTGCGAGACCAGCAAGCAGCGGTGTCAGCTTAGACCAGCTGGACCCAGACTCAGGAGGGTAAATGACAAACGAGTAAGTTATCTTGCTAGCAATATAAGCTCTCTTTTTACACAAGGCGGTGTTGTTCACTACAATTTGGTGATCGGTTCGGCCATAACAGGGCTTGCTAGTACCACTACAAGCCAAGCTAGCCAAATTTAGCAAGCTAGCTAGCTGTGTTTGCTATACCTAAAATGTACAGCAGTCTAACGTTATAACTAGCTAAATAGCGTAGCTAGCCTCAGTGCGGAGAGTAAAGGAATGACTTGATGTATCATATTAGCGTTGGAGTAACTATACCTGTGTGTTGTAGCTAGCTAGCTAACGTGTGTCTGTGAGATGTATCATATTAGTCTGAGTAACTATACCTGTGTTTTAGCTAGCTAGCTAGCGTGTGTCTGTGACTCTGGCTCCCTGTAGACAACCGTCTGGTCCTTTCTGCACTCCACAGCCATGTAGACAAGCCACTTTCTGCACCACCCACTGCTTCGGCCTTCATGTCTTTCCTCTCCTGGAAAGACATGGATACTGATCATGAGGATGTGTAGAACATTAAGACTGATCATGAGGATGTGTAGAACATGAAGACTGATCATGAGGATGTGTAGAACATGAAGACTGATCATGAGGATGTGTAGAACATGAAGACTGATCATGAGGATGTGTAGAACATGAAGACTGATCATGAGGATGTGTAGAACATGAAGCCTGATCATGAGGATGTGTAGAACATGAAGACTGATCATGAGGATGTGTAGAACATGAAGACTGATCATGAGGATGTGTAGAACATGAAGACTGATCATGAGGATGTGTAACCATACAATAAACCATGTTCATCTGTAAACAGTAAAGGGTGCAGTAGACTGGTATGTGTTCTTTTACTCTCAGAGTCGATAATGGGGCACTGAGAGGGGCTGTTAGCAAAGATGTGAAAAGTTTGAGGGGGCTTGACAATGAGTATTTTTACATGCACAGTAATAATTTGATGTTAAACTGATTGTGGCAGTAGGCAGATTATGCAATAGTCATGTAAACAACTTACTCTGCTTATCTTAATCGGCGTATTGGGTCAAAATTGAAGTAAGCATACGCTAATTGAAACGTCTGGTTTTCTGAGCAATCTTTCAAATTATTAGGACATGTAAACTCCTGAATCGGCGCTCCAGTGGTGTATTTGATCTGCGCACGTTCTAGGACCAGCCGACCGATCCTCCCTCTCCGGAGGGAGTGAAGTGATTTCAGAACAACTGAATGTATGCATCTTAGAAGTAGTTTTCACATACAAACGTTATATGTCCGAACTCAGAATAAAATATGCTGTGGTAGTACGTTTATTTTGATTAGCGATTTTCTGCATTTACAGTATCAGACTGCCATCAGGTAGCCTGATTTCAGACGTGTCCATGTAAACAGGATTATTAGGGAAATCGTTCTTCTTGCCAAGCGTGTAAACGTTTTAATCAAACTATTATTTAAATCTAACTATCCACAATAATCACATTATTGTGTGTTATGTTACCATACTTAATAATGGGGCATTGAGATAGGCTGTCAGCAAAGATGTGAAAAGTTTGAGGGAGGCTTGACTTGTAGACAGTCTAGGGGACGGCAGGTAGCTTAGTGGTTAAGAGCGTTGTGCCAGTAACCGAAAGGTCGCTGGTTCTAATCCCCGAGCTGACTAGGTGAAAAATCTGTCAATGTGCCCTTGAGCAAGGCACTTTAACCTAATTGCTCCTGTAAGTCGCTCTGGATAAGGGCGTCTGCTAAATGACTAAAACGTAAATGTTTTTGTGTACGAGCACCTAGAGTTGTGCTGTCGAGTAGACGAGCACTGCCAACAATAGAGTGACTAGGCTAGAAGAGTATACTGACAACACCTCTCCCCAATGCCAAAGAACTGACTGCAAGGGTGTGAAAAGTTTGAGGAGCACTTGTCTTGTAGACAGTTTAGTGTATTGGTGATTTTTTAAAAAATTCCATGTCAGTAGATCATGCATAATAACCTTTACACACAATACCCACTCCCAACAGACACCCGTCAGTCACCCACACTACCGCCTCCTTACTAATACCTCTAATCTTCTCCAATTTAGGCTTCAAGCTTTACATGAACGATTAAACTAAGCCTCCGTAATACAAAGAAAACTACAGTAAACACACCAACTATGGAAGGAAAATTATGTGGATATATTGAAACAACATCTCAAGACATCAGTCAGGAAGTTAAAGCTTGGTAGCAAATGGGTCTTCCAAATGGACAATGACCCCAAGCATACTTCCAAAGTTGTGACAAAATGGCTTAAGGACAACAAAGTCAAGGTATTGGAGTGGCCATCACAAAGACCTGACCTCAATCCTATAGAAAATGTGTGGGCAGAACTGAAAAAGCGTGTGCGAGCAAGGAGGCCTACAAACCTGACTCAGTTACACCAGCTCTGTCAGGAGGAATGGGCCAACATTTACCGAATTTATTGTGGGAAGCTTGTGGAAGGCTACCCGAAACGTTTGACCCAAGTTAAACAATTTAAAGTCAATGCTACCAAATACTAATTGAGTGTATGTAAACTTCTGACCCACTGGGAATGTGATGAAAGAAATAAAAGCTGAAATAAATCATTCTCTCTACTATTATTCTAACATTTCACTTTCTTAAAATAAAGTGGTGATCCTAACTGACCTAAGATAGGGAATTTTTACTAGGATTAAATGTCAGGAATTGTGAAAAACTGAGTTTAAATGTATTTGGCTAAGGTGTATGTAAACTTCCGACTTCAACTGTACCTACTTAGTGCTGCACACACAATGTTGCATCTTCCAACAAAAGCTATATAGCTATTTTAGCTAGTACTGCTAATGCTTACATTTACATGTTCTTCTGCTGATCTACGGATCGATTTCTGATAACAGTCAGTTTCTCTTAATCAGGGGGCTACATGTGTACAACGTCAGGTTAATTTAAACAGGCTAAGCAAGCTTTTTATGTCAGTGAAGGAAGAGCTAGCTGACTGGCTATGTCAGTAAGCTAGCTAGCTACATCAATCTCCACAGCTGATCAAGTCACTGCCTGGTGACCAACGTCCCACAGAATGTGTGTATGGAGATAGCCAGCAGTTTTTTTTAACTGTCTGAAATATCCCAGCGGAGAAGACGTATTCGGAGTGGACTTCTAGTCCGACTCAGGAAGCGTGCACCCCATCCACCGCTTCCGAGTATATTACTCGCTAATGTTCAGTCCCTGGACAAGAAAGTAGACGAGCTCAGGGTTGAGGATCTCCTTCCAGAGAGACATCAGGGACTGTAACATACTCTGTTTCACGGAATCACGGCTCTCTCCGTATATACTGTCCCCGTCCATACAGCCTTCTGGGTTCTCAGTACATTGCGCAGACAGGAATAAAGAACTCTCTGGGAAGAAGAAAGGCGTTGGTGTATGTTTCATGATTAACTACTCATGGTGTGATTGTGATAACGTACAGGAACTCAAGTTCTTTTGTTCACCAGACCTAGAATAGGTCACAACTGGCTACGTGATTATTGCAGCTCAATGGGTGTAACTTTTGTTGACAATTTCGATACCTTTTGGAAACAAAACACGTTTTATAAGGAGGATTTATAATGTTAGCATGTGTGCCCTAGGAGTAAGTCCACTGTGTGCAGCTCACCTTGCACCAACATAAATAACATGAGCACATCTACTGTGGTGGTCCTCTGTAGCTCAGCTGGTAGAGCACGGTGCTTGTAACGCCCTGGCGCAACGCCAAGGTAGTGGGTTCGATCCCCGGGACCACCCATACACAAAAATGTATGCACGCATGACTGTAAGTCGCTTTGGATAAAAGCGTCTGCTAAATGGCATATTATATTATTTATATTACTGCTGCTAAGCTTCCCAGTAAAGCAATAAAACAAGTAATCATCCCAGAAGAAAAGTGCTCAAAATAGTCCACGTTAACATATGTAGGTTAAGAAACAAGGTTCATGAAATCAATAATTTGCTAGTAAAGGATGACATTCATATTCTGACTATCTCTGAAACTCACTTAGATAATACCTTTGACGAGACAGTGGTAGCAATACAAGGTTATAACATTTACAGAAAAGATAGAAATGCCAACGGTGGAGGTGTTGCTGTTTATATTCAGAACCACATTCCTGTGAAGATTAGAGAGGATCTCATGTTAAATACGGTTGAAGTAATATTGCTACAGGTTCATCTGCCTCACCTAAAGCCCATTCTGGTGGGAAGCTGCTCTAGACAACCAAGTGCTAACAGTCAGTATCTGGATAATATGTGTGAAATGCTTGATAATGTATGTGATGTCAACAGAGAGGTATATTTTCTGGGTGATTTAAAATACAAAATAAATATTTCTTTGCGATGATCATTTCAAATGATTAGTGCTTAAATTATTCCATAACCAAGGTGACATCCATCATTCCTCTCTTTGTGTGACAGCACATATAAAGGGATCCTCAGTTGGGATTTGATATAAAATCAAGGGAGACAGAGAGTACTACAGTTTTCTAACAGCATCACTGACTTTCATCTGTGACAAACAGAGAACAAGGTGAAATATACTTCCACTAATACTTCACACATTGGCTTAATGGATAGCTGGGGTTTTCATCCAGAGCACTAGGGGAACAGAGGAGTGTGTGTGTGTGTATATCTGTGTGTGTGTGTGTGTGTGTGTGTGTGTCTCTCTCGTTTCTGTTGTCATGGCGACGGCATGCACCTTCCAGTACATGAATGATGCACAGGGGCTTCCAGTCCACCCACACACACACCCACGCACCACACATCACACACACACACACACACACACACACACACACACACACACACACACACACACACACACACACACACACACACACACACACACACACACACACACACACACACACACACACGACAATTAAAATCTATTTTCTAATAACTGCAGCTCTCCCCTGCACCTTGCCTGTTGCTATGTATGTCTTTGAGCTTGAATGGGCTATTTATTGATAAGCTCCTGTTGTGTTGTGTGTAGGGTGTGTAGGGTGTGTGTGTGTAGGGTGTGTGTGTGTGTGTTGGATGTGTGTGTGTGTTGGATGTGTGTGTGTGTGTTGGATGTGTGTGTGTAGGGCGAGTGTGTGTAGTGTGTGTGTGTGTGTGTGTAGGGTGTGTGTGTGTGTAGGGTGTGTGTGTGTAGGGTGTGTGTGTGTGTGTGTGTGTGTGTGTAGTGTATGTGTGTATCTGTTGTAGGGACAGTAACTCTTCATGGGTTGCACATTTCATCACAATATTGCTTTGAGCATTAGTATCAGGATGCCCAACAGCATTGTCAACAGGCGCTGACAAAGATGTTCATCCAAAGTGCATTACAGTGGCTTAGGAAATACAATTCGATTTCTAAAGAAGGCCAATCATTAGAAGGAAAACCTTTTGTCATCATTTTTTGATGTCGCCAGATTGACATTAGATGCAGTTTAACGTTAGCTAGCTCGCTAAGAATGATTTTAGCTAGCTAACGTTAGCATTGCTAACTATGTTTGACAAAACTTTTGCTAGCTAATGACATCATTGCCTGTCTAAAGTAAATTTGATGACATGATAATGACGACATAGTTGTTTTCATACAAAATATTTGCCTACTTTAGCAATGTCAATGTATTTCCAGGCCACTAAAGTGTAAATGAGACGAAACAGTCATTGGCCCCTGATCAGTACCACTATGGTAGAGAGCAGCCTGACAACGTTCATAACAACGACCGTGTGACGGAGGTTCAACACATGAATAGAGAGGCCATAGAACTAGAAGGATGAGACAGGAGGGTAAGTAGGAGGGGGAGGACATGATGCTGAAAAACGAATTACATTTAATTTAATTTTAAGATTAAAGTGGAAAGAAGAGGAGGAAAAAGGAGGTTGAGGAGGAGAGGAAAGAGGAAGGTTGAGGAGGAGAGGAAAGAGGAGGATGAGGAGGAGAGGAAAGAGGAAGGTTGAGGAGGAGAGGAAAGAGGAGGATGAGGAGGAGAGGAAGGAGATTGAGGAGGAGAGGAAAGAGGAGGATGAGGAGGAGAGGAAAGAGGAAGGTTGAGGAGGAGAGGAAAGAGGAGGATGAGGAGGAGAGGAAAGAGGAGGATGAGGAGGAGAGGAAAGAGGAAGGTTGAGGAGGAGAGGAAAGAGGAGGATGAGGAGGAGAGGAAAGAGGAAGGTTGAGGAGGAGAGGAAAGAGGAGGATGAGGAGGAGAGGAAAGAGGAAGGTTGAGGAGGAGAGGAAAGAGGAAGGTTGAGGAGGAGAGGAAAGAGGAGGATGAGGAGGAGAGGAAAGAGGAATGTTGAGGAGGAGAGGAAAGAGGAGGATGAGGAGGAGAGGAAAGAGGAAGGTTGAGGAGGAGAGGAAAGAGGAGATTGAGGAGGAGAGGAAAGAGGAGATTGAGGAGGAGAGGAAAGAGGAGGATGAGGAGGAGAGGAAAGAGGAAGGTTGAGGAGGAGAGGAAAGAGGAGGATGAGGAGGAGAGGAAAGAGGAAGGTTGAGGAGGAGAGGAAGGAGGAGGATGAGGAGGAGAGGAAAGAGGAAGGTTGAGGAGGAGAGGAAAGAGGAAGGTTGAGGAGGAGAGGAAAGAGGAGGATGAGGAGGAGAGGAAAGAGGAAGGTTGAGGAGGAAAGGAAAGAGGAAGGTTGAGGAGGAGAGGAAAGAGGAAGGTTGAGGAGGAGAGGAAAGAGGAAGGTTGAGGAGGAAAGGAAAGAGGAAGCTTGAGGAGGAGAGGAAAGAGGAAGGTTGCTAAAAAATGTTAAGAATGTCAGTAGTGGGGAAAAAGGCAGAAGTCGTTGAAGGAGATACACGTTATAGACAGCTGGTTAAATATGACCCAGCTGGCCAGGACTGGCTCCTCTCTGTTAGATACAACACTGGGCTGATGGTGTTGCTCAGTGTGTGACACCACATCACCCTCCCTATGTGTGATGTTAATATTACTACTATTGACCTCAACACTTCTTTACTTCCCATCTGACCTGTTGGAAGTCATTTTGTGTCAATTAGAGTATTTGTCGAATCAAAGTAGCTGTCATTTTTCATTGCATATGTGATGTTTTGGACTATTCTCTCTCTGGCTCTCTGTGGGTATGTTGTCAACATGTTTATATCCTACTATGTTTGGGTGTAAGTATAGAGACTGCACAGTATGTGACATTGAGTGGCTGTTGAACACTGCACCCAGGAAACTGTCCACTTGTGTACGTTGATCCACATATCTTATCATAACAGGCATACCTCTCTCCACTCCCCCTCTCCCCCCCACTCCCCCCTCTCTCCCTCCCTCCCCAATACCTCCCCGCTCTCTCCCTTGCTCTCCCTATATTCTCTCCCCTCCCTCTCCACTCCCTCTCCCTTGCCCTCTCCCTCTCTCCCCTCCCTCTCCTCTCCCTCTCCATCTCTTCTCCCTCTCTCCCTCCTCTCCCTCTCCTCTCCCTCTCCCTCTCCCTTGCCCTCTCCTCCTCCCTCCCTCCCTCCTCTCCTCTCCTCTCCACTCCCTCTCCATCTCCCTCTCTCCCCCCTCTCCATCTCCTCTCCCTCTCTCCCCCCTCTCCCTCTCCATCTCATCTCCCTCTCTTCCTCCTCTCCCTCTCCCTCTCTCCCCTCCCTCTCCCTCTCTCTCCTCTCCCTCCTCCCACTCCCTCTCCTCTCTTCTCTCTTCCTCCCCCTTCCCTCTCCTCTCCCTCCCCTCCACCTCTCCCTCTATCTCCTCCCTCTCCCTCCCTCTCTCCCCTCCCTCTCCTTCTCCTTCTCCTTCTCCCTCTCCTCTCCTCTCCTCTCCTCTCCTCTCCTCTCCCTCTCCCTCTCCTCTCCTCTCCTCTCCTCTCCTCTCCTCTCCTCTCCTCTCCTCTCCTCTCCTCTCCTCTCCTCTCCTCTCCTCTCCTCTCCTCTCCTCTCTCCTATACCTTTTGCTGTAGAAGCCAGTCAACCCAGTGGAAACAACAGGAATGTTTACTAAGTGAGTGGAGGCCAATCACCAGACCTTTCCACTGCATTGGGCTTTACCTATAATGGTGTTGGGCTGGGCAATAATGTCTGCACAGTCGCCCTATCCGCCCTGCACCCGCCCTGTATTACTACATTAGCCTAATGTATGGATTCACCAAGGAACACTGAGCTCAACACTTTCCCTTTGAATGAAGGTGAAGGAAGTCCCCTGTAGCTCAGTTGGTAGAGCATGGTGCTTGCAACGCCAGGGTTGTGGGTTCATTTCCCACGGGGGGGCAGTATGAAAATGTATGCACTCACTAACTGTAAGTCGCTCTGGATAAGAGCGTTTTGCTAAATGACTAAATGGGAAAGGAAGGAGCAGGAAGGAGAACATCGTGTTTTGATAGACACCATATACACTGTGTTATACTGGTTCTTGTATTCTGCCCAGTAGGAGTAAGGGGGTTTGTGGATATACACAGCAGGCAACTAGATGGGACTATAATGAAGTAATGCACTGTGGATCTATGGCTGTAACACTCTCTGATCCCTACAAGCCCCATGTCTCTTTAAGTTACTGGCTGCTACATTCTCTGGTCCCTACAAGCCCCAAGTCTCTTTAAGTTACTGGTTGCTACACTCTCTGATCCCTACAAGCCCCAAGTCTCTTTAAGTTACTGGCTGCTACACTCTCTGGTCCCTACAAGCCCCAAGTCTCTTTAAGTTACTGGCTGCTACACTCTCTGATCCCCACAAGCCCCATGTCTCTTTAAGTTACTGGTTGCTACACTCTCTGATCCCTACAAGCCCCATGTCTCTTTAAGTTACTGGCTGCTACACTCTCTGATCCCTACAAGCCCCATGTCTCTTTAAGTTACTGGCTGCTACACTCTCTGATCCCTACAAGCCCCATGTCTCTTTAAGTTACTGGCTGCTACACTCTCTGGTCCCTACAAGCCCCAAGTCTCTTTAAGTTACTGGATGTTACACTCTCTGATCCCTACAAGCCCCAAGTCTCTTTAAGTTACTGGCTGCTACACTCTCTGATCCCTACAAGCCCCATGTCTCTTTAAGTTACTGGCTGCTACACTCTCTGGTCCCTACAAGCCCCAAGTCTCTTTAAGTTACTGGCTGTTTCACTCTCTGGTCCCTACAAGCCCCAAGTCTCTTTAAGTTACTGGCTGCTACACTCTCTGATCCCTACAAGCCCCATGTCTCTTTAAGTTACTGGATGTTACACTCTCTGATGCCTACAAGCCCCAAGTCTCTTTAAGTTACTGGCTGTAACACTCTCTGGTCCCCACAAGCCCCAAGTCTCCTTAAAGGGAAACTTCACCACTAGACACTATTTGGGGTGTTTTTCCAGTCTACACACATACTTATGAGTGATGAGAGGGTGTTTCAGACATACCGTGCATTCGGAAGGTATTCAGACCCCTTGACTTTTTTCACATTTTGTTAGGTTACAGCCTTATTCTAAAATTGATTAAATATTTTTTTCCCTCATCAATCTACACACAATACCCCATAACGTCAAAGCAAAAACTGTTTTTTAGAAATGTTAGCAAATGTATAAAAGACGGAAATATTACATTTGCATAAGTATTTACACAGTTTACTCAGTACTTTGTTGAAGCACCTTTTACAGTTATTACAACCTAGAGTCTTCTTGGGTATGACGCGACAAGCAGATCCGCTCAAGCTCTGTCAGGTTGGACGGGGAGCGGCGCTGCACAGCTATTTTCAGGTCTCTCCAGAGATGTTTGATCGGGTTCAAGTCCGGGCTCTGGCTGGGCCACTCGAGGACATTCAGAGACTTGTCCCGAAGCCACTCCTGTGTTGTCTTGGTTGTGTGCTTAGGGTTGTTGTCCTGTTTGAAGGTGAACCTTCGCCCCAGTCTGAGGTCCTGAGCGCTCTGGAGCAGGTTTTCATCAAGGATCTCTCTGTTCTTTGCTCCGTTCATCTTTCCCTTGATCCTGACTAATCCCCAGTCCCTGCCACTGAAAAACATCTCCACAGCATGATGCTGCCACCACCATCCTTCACCATAGGGATGGTGCCAGGTTTCCTCCAGACGTGACGCTTGGCATTCAGGCCAAAGAGTTCAATCTTGGTTTCATCAGACCAGAGAATCTTGTTTCTCATGGCCTGAGAGTCTTTAAGGGCCTTTTGGCAAACTCCAAGCGGGCTGTCATGTGCCTTTTACTGAGGAGTGTCTTCCGTCTGGCCATTTAAGAATGATGGAGGCCACTGTGCTCTTGGGGACTTTTTGGTACCCTTCCCCAGATCTGTGCATCGACACGATTCTGTCTCCGAGCTCTACGGACAATTCCTTCGACCTCATGTCTTGGTTTTTGCTCTGACATGCACTTTCAACTGTGGGACCTTATATAGACAGGTTTGTGCCTTTCCAAATCATGTCCAATCAATTGAATTTACCACAGGTGGACTCCAATCAAGTTGTAAAAACATCTCAAGGATGATCAATGGAAACAGGATGCACCTGAGCTAAATTTCAAGTCTAGTAGCAAATAATTATGTAAATAAGGTATTTATGTTTTTGTTATTTTATACATTTGCAAAAAAATCTAAAAACCTGTTTTTGCTTTGTATTTATGGGGTATTGTGTGGAAATTGATGAGAAAATAAAATAATTTAATCCATTTTAGAATAAGCTGTAACGTAACAGAATGTTGAAAAGTAAAGGAGTAATTATGCACTATAGCTGTACTTTAGAATTTTCGCGCTGGAGACTTCAACCAATGATGTCATTGGTTGATTGAGCCTGCTGTTAGAACAAAAAATTAATTGAGTCATGTTTTGTAGCAATTATTAGGGTCTTTGAGTTTTGCTGATTGCACAATCATGTGAACAGCTAGTAGATATGGTTGTCCTTGTTCAATAAAGACATTGAACTTGTCTCAACGATGTTCCTATCTGCCAGGATATTGCAGGATATCTAGCCTGACTCATTGTCCATGACTTTGTAAAGACTACAGCCTGATGGTAGTCATACTTCCTTGTTCCCACCCTCGAATGTGGACTTTTCAAAACAGGGGGCGGTACTAGTTTATAGGTTCACAAATGTAAAATGTATCTGATATTGCCAAGTAATTACAATGGCTGCTCCTGATGATTCCGCTGTCCAAGAAGAGCTGGACCACGAAACATTTGTTGTTCATTTACACAGGGACATACTGTACATCCCCTATTTATTGAGCCTTAATCTACTGAAGAGGAGTTGAGACAGTGAGAATAATAATTGCGAGACCAGCAAGCAGCGGTGTCAGCTTAGACCAGCTGGACCCAGACTCAGGAGGGTAAATGACAAACGAGTAAGTTATCTTGCTAGCAATATAAGCTCTCTTTTTACACAAGGCGGTGTTGTTCACTACAATTTGGTGATCGGTTCGGCCATAACAGGGCTTGCTAGTACCACTACAAGCCAAGCTAGCCAAATTTAGCAAGCTAGCTAGCTGTGTTTGCTATACCTAAAATGTACAGCAGTCTAACGTTATAACTAGCTAAATAGCGTAGCTAGCCTCAGTGCGGAGAGTAAAGGAATGACTTGATGTATCATATTAGCGTTGGAGTAACTATACCTGTGTGTTGTAGCTAGCTAGCTAACGTGTGTCTGTGAGATGTATCATATTAGTCTGAGTAACTATACCTGTGTTTTAGCTAGCTAGCTAGCGTGTGTCTGTGACTCTGGCTCCCTGTAGACAACCGTCTGGTCCTTTCTGCACTCCACAGCCATGTAGACAAGCCACTTTCTGCACCACCCACTGCTTCGGCCTTCATGTCTTTCCTCTCCTGGAAAGACATGGATACTGATCATGAGGATGTGTAGAACATTAAGACTGATCATGAGGATGTGTAGAACATGAAGACTGATCATGAGGATGTGTAGAACATGAAGACTGATCATGAGGATGTGTAGAACATGAAGACTGATCATGAGGATGTGTAGAACATGAAGACTGATCATGAGGATGTGTAGAACATGAAGCCTGATCATGAGGATGTGTAGAACATGAAGACTGATCATGAGGATGTGTAGAACATGAAGACTGATCATGAGGATGTGTAGAACATGAAGACTGATCATGAGGATGTGTAACCATACAATAAACCATGTTCATCTGTAAACAGTAAAGGGTGCAGTAGACTGGTATGTGTTCTTTTACTCTCAGAGTCGATAATGGGGCACTGAGAGGGGCTGTTAGCAAAGATGTGAAAAGTTTGAGGGGGGCTTGACAATGAGTATTTTTACATGCACAGTAATAATTTGATGTTAAACTGATTGTGGCAGTAGGCAGATTATGCAATAGTCATGTAAACAACTTACTCTGCTTATCTTAATCGGCGTATTGGGTCAAAATTGAAGTAAGCATACGCTAATTGAAACGTCTGGTTTTCTGAGCAATCTTTCAAATTATTAGGACATGTAAACTCCTGAATCGGCGCTCCAGTGGTGTATTTGATCTGCGCACGTTCTAGGACCAGCCGACCGATCCTCCCTCTCCGGAGGGAGTGAAGTGATTTCAGAACAACTGAATGTATGCATCTTAGAAGTAGTTTTCACATACAAACGTTATATGTCCGAACTCAGAATAAAATATGCTGTGGTAGTACGTTTATTTTGATTAGCGATTTTCTGCATTTACAGTATCAGACTGCCATCAGGTAGCCTGATTTCAGACGTGTCCATGTAAACAGGATTATTAGGGAAATCGTTCTTCTTGCCAAGCGTGTAAACGTTTTAATCAAACTATTATTTAAATCTAACTATCCACAATAATCACATTATTGTGTGTTATGTTACCATACTTAATAATGGGGCATTGAGATAGGCTGTCAGCAAAGATGTGAAAAGTTTGAGGGAGGCTTGACTTGTAGACAGTCTAGGGGACGGCAGGTAGCTTAGTGGTTAAGAGCGTTGTGCCAGTAACCGAAAGGTCGCTGGTTCTAATCCCCGAGCTGACTAGGTGAAAAATCTGTCAATGTGCCCTTGAGCAAGGCACTTTAACCTAATTGCTCCTGTAAGTCGCTCTGGATAAGGGCGTCTGCTAAATGACTAAAACGTAAATGTTTTTGTGTACGAGCACCTAGAGTTGTGCTGTCGAGTAGACGAGCACTGCCAACAATAGAGTGACTAGGCTAGAAGAGTATACTGACAACACCTCTCCCCAATGCCAAAGAACTGACTGCAAGGGTGTGAAAAGTTTGAGGAGCACTTGTCTTGTAGACAGTTTAGTGTATTGGTGATTTTTTTAAAAATTCCATGTCAGTAGATCATGCATAATAACCTTTACACACAATACCCACTCCCAACAGACACCCGTCAGTCACCCACACTACCGCCTCCTTACTAATACCTCTAATCTTCTCCAATTTAGGCTTCAAGCTTTACATGAACGATTAAACTAAGCCTCCGTAATACAAAGAAAACTACAGTAAACACACCAACTATGGAAGGAAAATTATGTGGATATATTGAAACAACATCTCAAGACATCAGTCAGGAAGTTAAAGCTTGGTAGCAAATGGGTCTTCCAAATGGACAATGACCCCAAGCATACTTCCAAAGTTGTGACAAAATGGCTTAAGGACAACAAAGTCAAGGTATTGGAGTGGCCATCACAAAGACCTGACCTCAATCCTATAGAAAATGTGTGGGCAGAACTGAAAAAGCGTGTGCGAGCAAGGAGGCCTACAAACCTGACTCAGTTACACCAGCTCTGTCAGGAGGAATGGGCCAACATTTACCGAATTTATTGTGGGAAGCTTGTGGAAGGCTACCCGAAACGTTTGACCCAAGTTAAACAATTTAAAGTCAATGCTACCAAATACTAATTGAGTGTATGTAAACTTCTGACCCACTGGGAATGTGATGAAAGAAATAAAAGCTGAAATAAATCATTCTCTCTACTATTATTCTAACATTTCACTTTCTTAAAATAAAGTGGTGATCCTAACTGACCTAAGATAGGGAATTTTTACTAGGATTAAATGTCAGGAATTGTGAAAAACTGAGTTTAAATGTATTTGGCTAAGGTGTATGTAAACTTCCGACTTCAACTGTACCTACTTAGTGCTGCACACACAATGTTGCATCTTCCAACAAAAGCTATATAGCTATTTTAGCTAGTACTGCTAATGCTTACATTTACATGTTCTTCTGCTGATCTACGGATCGATTTCTGATAACAGTCAGTTTCTCTTAATCAGGGGGCTACATGTGTACAACGTCAGGTTAATTTAAACAGGCTAAGCAAGCTTTTTTATGTCAGTGAAGGAAGAGCTAGCTGACTGGCTATGTCAGTAAGCTAGCTAGCTACATCAATCTCCACAGCTGATCAAGTCACTGCCTGGTGACCAACGTCCCACAGAATGTGTGTATGGAGATAGCCAGCAGTTTTTTTTTAACTGTCTGAAATATCCCAGCGGAGAAGACGTATTCGGAGTGGACTTCTAGTCCGACTCAGGAAGCGTGCACCCCATCCACCGCTTCCGAGTATATTACTCGCTAATGTTCAGTCCCTGGACAAGAAAGTAGACGAGCTCAGGGTTGAGGATCTCCTTCCAGAGAGACATCAGGGACTGTAACATACTCTGTTTCACGGAATCACGGCTCTCTCCGTATATACTGTCCCCGTCCATACAGCCTTCTGGGTTCTCAGTACATTGCGCAGACAGGAATAAAGAACTCTCTGGGAAGAAGAAAGGCGTTGGTGTATGTTTCATGATTAACTACTCATGGTGTGATTGTGATAACGTACAGGAACTCAAGTTCTTTTGTTCACCAGACCTAGAATACCGCACGATCAAATGCAGACCGTATTACCTCTCAAGATAATTCTCTTCCGTTATAGTCACAGCCGTGTATATTCCCCCTCAAGCCGATACCACGACTGACCTCAAGGAACCACACTGGACTTTGTGCAAACTGGAAACCGCATATCCTGAGGCCGTATTTATTGTAGCTGGGAACTTTAACAAAGCAACTTTGAGGAAAACGCTACCGTAGTTCTACCAACACATTGAAAATGCTACCGTAGTTCTACCAACACATTGAAAACTCTACCGTAGTTCTATCAACACATTGAAAACGCTACCGTAGTTCTACCAAAACATTGAAAACGCTACTGTAGTTCTTCCAACACATTGAAAACGCTACCGTAGTTCTACCAACACATTGAAAACGCTACCGTAGTTCTACCAACACATTGAAAACGCTACCGTAGTTCTACCAAAACATTGAAAACGCTACCGTAGTTCTACCAACACAAAATTCTACCGTAGTTCTACCAACACATTGAAAACGCTACCGTAGTTCTACCAACACATTGAAAATTATACCGTAGTTCTACCAACACATTGCCTGTAGCACTTGCGCTTCAAAAACTCTCAACCAATGTTACGCTCCGGGATGACTACAAGGCCCTCCCCCACTCTCCCTTCGGCAAATCAGATCACGACTCCATTCTGCTCTTCCCTTCCTATAGCCAGAAACTCAAACAGGAAGTACACGTGCTTAGGTCTATTGAACGCTGGTCTGACCAATCGTAATCCATGCTTCAAGATTGTTTTGATCACGTGGACTGGGATATGTTCCGGGTTGCCTCTAAGAATAACATTGATGTATACAGGGACACAGTGACTGAGGTCATCAGGAACTGTATGGGGGATGTTGTTCCCACTGTGATTATTAAAACCTACTCAAACCAAAAACCGTGGATAGATGGCAGCATTCGCACAAAACTTAAAAGCACGAAACACTGCGATTTAACAGTGGTTCGTTAAATGCATCAACGGGGGCACACTGCCCGCCCTCCTGGACACCTACAGCACCCGATGTCACAGGAAGGCCAAAAAGATCATCAAGGACATCAACCACCCGAGCCACGTCCTGTTCACTCCGCTATCATCCAGAAGGCGAGGTCAGAACAGGTGCATCAAAGCTGGCACGTAGAGACTGAAAAACAGCTTCTATATCAATGCCATCAGACTGTTAAATTGCCATAATATAATATGCCATTTAGCAGACACTTTTATCCAAAGCGACTTACAGTCACGCATGCATACATTTTTACGTATGGGTGGTCCCGCGGATCGAACCCACTATCCTGGCGTTACAAGCGCCATGCTCTACCAATTGAGCTACAGAGGACCATCACTAACCGGCTACCACCCGGTTACTCAACCCTGCACATTAGAGGCTTCTGCCCCATATACATAGACATGGAATCACTGGTCACTTTAATAATGTTTACATACTGTTTCACTCATCTCATATGTATATACTGTATTCTACTGTATTCTAGTCAATGCCACTCCGACATTGCTCGTCCAAATATTTATATATTTCTTATTTCCATTCTTTTACTTTGAGATTTGTGTGTATTGTTAGATACTACTGCACTGTTGGAGCTAGGAACACAAGCATTTCGTTACACCCGCAATAACATCTGCTAAATATGTGTATGTGACCAATCAAGATCGATTTTTATTGTTTGGTGCTCAGTGTGTGAGCTATGGGATTGAAAGGATACGCATGTGACATGTGACACCCAGTGTATTTGTTAACCTGTTAGTCTCTGCATGATGTACCTAGAGTGTGTGTGTGTCTACACTGCTGCCACCTCTCTGTCCCTGGAGCTGTGCTTATGGACTGGATTACACACACAAACTCTCTCTCTCTCTCTCTCAGTAGGGTGCCATTTGGAAAGCATCAATTGTATAAATATGATGATGTACTCTTCCATTAAGAGAGACTCTCTCTCTCTCTCTCTCTCTCTCTCTCTCTCTCTCTCTCTCTCTCTCTCTCTCTCTCTCTCTCTCTCTCTCCCTCTCTATCTCTCTCTCTCTCTCTCTCTCTCTCTCTCTCTCTCTCTCTCTCTCTCTCTCTCTCTCTCTCTCTCTCTCTCCCTCCCTCCCCCTCTCTCTCTCTCTCTCTCTCTCTCTCTCTCTCTCTCTCTCTCTCTCGCTCTCTCCCTCCCTCCCCCTCTCTCTCTCTCTCTCTCTCTCCCTCCCCCCCTCCCCCTCTCTCTCTCTCTCTCTGGTATACTCTAAGGGAGTACAGCACAGTGTCCATCGATTCATCAAAGTGTCACATCGCTCCACTGCAGACCCGACCGCCACGCCGCAAATCAACCGCTCAGGCAAAACAAACACTGCTGTGTACACACACACACACACACACACACACACACACAGGTAGGTGTGCGTTGGTCCCGGTAGTCCAGCAAGGTCACGCCTCTCCCTTTGTGCCTGTTTAGTCATGTGTGTATCTAGCTCCAGCAAGGTCACGCCTCTCCCTTTGTGCCGGGTTAGTCGTGTGTGTATCGGAGCAGGTCGTGCCAACCAGACACTAACATCCGCACTCATGGGTCGGCAGTGGGCAGAGCTGTGTCTGCTGTTCTGCTAGAGTGTGTTTGTGTGATAGGAAGACAGAGAATGTATGAATTGCTTTTAGCCCTCAGTCTATGCCAGGTAGATAATCCAGATACAAAAAAGGCCAGCACTTAATTTATATATATTTTACTGCATGTCATAGTGGTGACTATGAGCCTGAGGATTTACACTGGACCACATCAGAGCAGCTCATTTCATAATGCACCCCTGGGGGGACGGGAGGAAGGTGTGTGTGTGAGGGGGGAAATTATGGGTGGAACAATTTCACCAAGGAGTCACTTAATCAAAGACTCAATGTGTCAGTATGTGTAGAAGGATTTGTGTGTGTGTGTGTGTGTGTGTGTGTGATTGGTGAGTGTGTGTTTGGTGAGTGTGTTCGGTGTGTGTGTTTGGGGTGTGTGTGTTCAGTGTGTGTTTGGTGAGTGTGTGTGTTTGGTGTGTGTGTTCGGTGTGTGTGTGTTTGGTGTATGTGTGTGTGTTTGGGGTGTGTGTGTGTGTGTGTTTGGTGTGTGTGTTCGGTGTGTGTGTTTGGTGTGTGTGTGTGTTCGGTGAGTGTGTGTGTGTGTGTTTGGTGTGTGTGTTCGGTGTGTGTGTTTGGTGTGTGTGTGTTCGGTGTGTGTGTTCGGTGTGTGTGTGTGTTTGGTGTGTGTGTGTTTGGTGTGTGTGTGTGTTCGGTGTGTGTGTTCGGTGTGTGTGTGTGTTCGGTGTGTGTGTGTTTGGTGTGTGTGTTCGGTGTGTGTGTGTTCGGTGTGTGTGTTCGGTGTGTGTGTGTGTTCGGTGTGTGTGTGTGTGTGTTTGGTATGTGTGTTCGGTGTGTGTGTGTGTTCGGTGAGTGTGTGTGTGTGTGTGTGTGTTTGGTGTGTGTGTTCGGTGTGTGTGTTTGGTGTGTGTGTGTGTGTTCGGTGTGTGTGTTCGGTGTGTGTGTGTGTTCGGTGTGTGTGTGTTTGGTGTGTGTGTGTGTTCGGTGTGTGTGTTCGGTGTGTGTGTGTGTTCGGTGTGTGTGTTTAGTGTGTGTGTGTGTGTTCGGTGTGTGTGTGTGTTCGGTGTGTGTGTGTGTGTGTGTGTGTTTGGTGTGTGTGTTCGGTGTGTGTGTGTGTTCGGTGAGTGTGTGTGGGTGTGTGTTTGGTGTGTGTGTTCGGTGTGTGTGTTCGGTGTTTGTGTGTGTTCGGTGTGTGTGTGTTTGGTGTGTGTGTGTGTGTGTGTTCGGTGTGTGTGTTCGGTGTGTGTGTTCGGTGTGTGTGTTCAGTGTGTGTGTGCTTGGTGTGTGAGTGTGTGAGTGTGTTCGGTGTGTGTGTGTTCGGTGTGTGTGTTCGGTGTGTGTGTTCGGTGTGTGTGTTCGGTGTGTGTGTTCGGTGTGTGTGTGTTTGGTGTGTGTTTGTGTGTGTTCGGTGTGTGTGTTCGGTGTGTGTGTTCGGTGTGTGTGTTCGGTGTGTGTGTTCGGTGTGTGTGTTCGGTGTGTGTGTGTGTTCGGTGTGTGTGTGTTTGGTGTGTGTTTGTGTGTGTTCGGTGTGTGTGTTCGGTCTGTGTGTTCGGTGTGTGTGTTCGGTGTGTGTGTTCGGTGTGTGTGTTCGGTGTGTGTGTTCGGTGTGTGTGTTCGGTGTGTGTGTTCGGTGTGTGTGTTCGGTGTGTGTGTTCGGTGTGTGTGTTCGGTGTGTGTGTGTTCGGTGTGTGTGTTCGGTGTGTGTGTTCGGTGTGTGTGTTCGGTGTGTGTGTTCAGTGTGTGTTTGTGTGTGTTCGGTGTGTGTGTTCGGTGTGTGTGTTCGGTGTGTGTGTTCGGTGTGTGTGTTCGGTGTGTGTGTTCGGTGTGTGTGTTCGGTGTGTGTGTTCGGTGTGTGTGTGTTCGGTGTGTGTGTTCGGTGTGTGTGTTCGGTGTGTGTGTTCGGTGTGTGTGTTTGGTGTGTGTTTGTGTGTGTTCGGTGTGTGTGTTCGGTGTGTGTGTTTGGTGTATGTTTGTGTGTGTTTGGTGTGTGTGTGTGTGTGTGTTCGGTGTGTGTGTTCGGTGTGTGTGTTTGGTGTGTGTTTGTGTGTGTTTGGTGTGTGTGTGTGTGTGTTCGGTGTGTGTTTTCGGTGTGTGTGTTCGGTGTGTGTGTTCGGTGTGTGTGTTTGGTGTGTGTTTGTGTGTGTTCGGTGTGTGTGTTCGGTGTGTGTGTTCGGTGTGTGTGTGTTCGGTGTGTGTGTTCGGTGTGTGTGTTCGGTGTGTGTGTTCGGTGTGTGTGTTTGGTGTGTGTTTGTGTGTGTTCGGTGTGTGTGTTCGGTGTGTGTGTTTGGTGTGTGTTTGTGTGTGTTTGGTGTGTGTGTGTGTGTGTGTGTTCGGTGTGTGTGTTCGGTGTGTGTGTTCGGTGTGTGTGTTCGGTGTGTGTTCAGTGTGTGTGTGCTTGGTGTGTGAGTGTGTGAGTGTGTTCGGTGTGTGTGTGTTCGGTGTGTGTGTTCGGTGTGTGTGTTCGGTGTGTGTGTTCGGTGTGTGTGTTCGGTGTGTGTGTGTTTGGTGTGTGTTTGTGTGTGTTCGGTGTGTGTGTTCGGTGTGTGTGTTCGGTGTGTGTGTTCGGTGTGTGTGTTCGGTGTGTGTGTGTGTTCGGTGTGTGTGTGTTTGGTGTGTGTTTGTGTGTGTTCGGTGTGTGTGTTCGGTGTGTGTGTTCGGTGTGTGTGTTCGGTGTGTGTGTTCGGTGTGTGTGTTCGGTGTGTGTGTTCGGTGTGTGTGTTCGGTGTGTGTGTTCGGTGTGTGTGTTCGGTGTGTGTGTTCGGTGTGTGTGTTCGGTGTGTGTGTTCGGTGTGTGTGTGTTCGGTGTGTGTGTTCGGTGTGTGTGTTCGGTATGTGTGTTCGGTGTGTGTGTTTGGTGTGTGTTTGTGTGTGTTCGGTGTGTGTGTTCGGTGTGTGTGTTCGGTGTGTGTGTTCGGTGTGTGTGTTCGGTGTGTGTGTTCGGTGTGTGTGTTCGGTGTGTGTGTGTTCGGTGTGTGTGTTCGGTGTGTGTGTTCGGTGTGTGTGTTCGGTGTGTGTGTTTGGTGTGTGTTTGTGTGTGTTCGGTGTGTGTGTTCGGTGTGTATGTTCGGTGTGTGTGTTCGGTGTGTGTGTTCGGTGTGTGTGTTCGGTGTGTGTGTTCGGTGTGTGTGTTCGGTGTGTGTGTTTGGTGTGTGTTTGTGTGTGTTCGGTGTGTGTGTTCGGTGTGTGTGTTTGGTGTGTGTTTGTGTGTGTTTGGTGTGTGTGTGTGTTCGTGTGTGTTCGGTGTGTGTGTTCGGTGTGTGTGTTTGGTGTGTGTTTGTGTGTGTTTGGTGTGTGTGTGTGTGTGTTCGGTGTGTGTGTTTGGTGTGTGTGTTCGGTGTGTGTGTTCGGTGTGTGTGTTTGGTGTGTGTTTGTGTGTGTTCGGTGTGTGTGTTCGGTGTGTGTGTTTGGTGTGTGTGTGTGTGTGTGTTCGGTGTGTGTGTTCGGTGTGTGTGTTCGGTGTGTGTGTGTTCGGTGTGTGTGTTCGGTGTGTGTGTTCGGTGTGTGTGTTCGGTGTGTGTGTTTGGTGTGTGTTTGTGTGTGTTCGGTGTGTGTGTTCGGTGTGTGTGTTTGGTGTGTGTTTGTGTGTGTTTGGTGTGTGTGTGTGTTCGGTGTGTGTGTTCGGTGTGTGT
The DNA here is from genome assembly GCF_020615455.1 of Coregonus clupeaformis. Lineage (NCBI taxonomy): Eukaryota > Metazoa > Chordata > Actinopteri > Salmoniformes > Salmonidae > Coregonus > Coregonus clupeaformis. The sequence continues at coordinate 51,283,643 of NC_059197.1, read as the reverse complement.
GTTCGGTGTGTGTGTTCGGTGTGTGTGTGTTCAGTGTGTGTGTTCGGTGTGTGTGTTCGGTGTGTGTGTTCGGTGTGTGTGTGTTCGGTGTGTGTGTTCGGTGTGTGTGTTCGGTGTGTGTGTGTTTGGTGTGTGTGTGTGTTCGGTGTGTGTGTGTTCGGTGTGTGTGTTCGGTGTGTGTGTTCGGTGTTTGTGTTCGGTGTGTGTGTTCGGTGTGTGTGTTCGGTGTGTGTGTTCGGTGTGTGTGCATCCAAACATAACACACACAGAGCCACCCAAGTCAGGACATGTATGTCTTCATGTGATTAGTCAGGGACCATGGACAACATGCCTGTTGCACCTGATTTAGCCAGATAGCTCATTTTCACCTGTAGTCCCTGACTGTAGTTCTTTCCTTTGTCTAAAGTTGTATTTCTCATAGGACACTATAGCAGAAGCCTGTATTTTAAAATATATCCAAATATAAATCAAGTGAAGGGATGCAGTAAAACTATTCTGATGCATCCATTGATTTTTGAACTTCCACCAATGTGTCTTTTTCTCCAATTCCATATTTTTGACCACCTGTCTTTCTCTCCGTCTGGGAAAATGTCACTGGTCGCAGCCCACAAAAAAAAAAATCTCTAAAAGCTCTGGAGTAGTTTATTACCTCAGCGTCAGCTCAGATATTGATTTAAAAGATACTTTGGCGTAGATGTTTAAGCCTTTAAACAGCCTGATGCTGCTACGTGGCAGGATAAAAAAAACAGCATTCCCGCTCTTCACCTATATGCACCATAGAGTTGATCTACTCTTTATCCTAACTCTATATAAGCTATAGAGTTTACCTACTCTTGCTTAACTTGCTTCTGTTTATTGATCCATCCAATACTTGTATGGGGGATATGGAACACCTGTCACGCCCTGGCTCTGGGGACACTGTTATGTTGAGCCAGGGTGTGTAATTCTATGTTTGTATTTCTATGTTGGCCTGAGTGACTCCCAATCAGAGGCAACGAGTGTCAGCTGGTTGTCTCTGATTGGGAGCCATATTTAACTGTCTGTCTTTCACTTTGTGTTTGTGGTTTCTTGTTCTTATTTGGTTTTGTGTTAAACCGTAGACATCACGTTATCGTCTGTTGTTTTGATCGTGTGATCAGTATAATAATACATATGTTCACCTTCAACGCTGCGCCTTGGTCTCTCCCTGACGATCGTGACAGAAGAAACCACCAAGATGTGACCAAGCAGCGTGTCCAGGAGCCATCGCCAGGGAGATCTCTAACAGATCTCCTTCGCCTCCTCGACTGGGTCAAGCCGGATGAGGAGGAGAGGGGCTTGACATTGTGGCAGAAGGGCGAACGGCTGGCGAGGGACATGGAGACCTTGGCCACGGGTAGGAGTGAAGCCCAGAAAATGTTTAGGGGGGGGCTAACGCCGTGGACGACGGGCCAGCAGGAGACCACGGCAGAGCGGCCCAGCGGATTGGCAGAGGAGGCCGCCAGGTTACGGGGGCCACTGGTCGAAGAGGGGGTGGAAGATGTAGAGGCACGGCGAGAGGTACTGGCGTGTGTTGCCAGTCCGGTCCGGCCTGTTCCTGATCCCCACGTAGGGCCAGTGGTGTGTGTTCCCAGTACGGTCCGGCCTGTTCCAGCCACTCGCACCAAGTCTACGGTGCGCATCGCCAGCTCGGCCCGGCCCATTCCTGCTCCCCGCACCAAGTCAGTGGTGCGTTTCGTCAGCCCTGTCCGGCCCGTTCCTGCTCTCCGCACCAAGTCTGTGGTGCGCGTCGCCAGCCCAGTCCGGCCCATTCCTGCTCCCCGCACCAAGTCTGTGGAGCGTTTCGTCAGCCCTGTCCGGCCCGTTCCTGCTCTCCGCACCAAGTCTGTGGTGCGCGTCGCCAGCCCAGTCCGGCCCGTTCCTGCTCTCCGCACCAAGTCTGTGGTGCGCGTCGCCAGCCCAGTCCGGCCCATTCCTGCTCCCCGCACCAAGTCTGTGGTGCGTATCGTCAGCCCTGTCCGGCCCGCTCCTGCTCCCCACACCAAGCCAGTGGTGTGCGTCGTCAGTCCAGCACGGCCCGTGCCTGTTCCCCACACCAAGCCAGTGGTGTGCGTCGTCGGTCCGGCACGGCACGTGCCTGTTCCACTGGTGCCTGGTCCGGCACCGGTCAGATGCGTTACGCCGGAGCTAGAGCAATCCGCTCCATCAGTGTGCAGTCCAGCTCCGGCCAGCGGGGCCAGACCGGACCAGGGGTACTTTGGGGGGTTGGAGAGGAGTGGGGATCAGGCCCGGAGCCGGATCCGCCGCCAAGGCGGAGTGCCCACCCGGTCCCTCCCCTGTGGTATTTAGTTGGCGCGGTCGGAGTCCGCGCCTTTAGGGGGGGGTACTGTCACGCCCTGGCTCTGGGGGACACTGTTATGTTGAGCCAGGGTGTGTAATTCTATGTTTGTATTTCTATGTTGGCCTGAGTGACTCCCAATCAGAGGCAACGAGTGTCAGCTGGTTGTCTCTGATTGGGAGCCATATTTAACTGTCTGTCTTTCACTTTGTGTTTGTGGTTTCTTGTTCTTATTTGGTTTTGTGTTAAACCGTAGACATCACGTTATCGTCTGTTGTTTTGATCGTGTGATCAGTATAATAATAAATATGTTCACCTTCAACGCTGCGCCTTGGTCTCTCCCTGACGATCGTGACAACACCTTTCATAGTTGGTCCTGTAACTGTCTTACTATTGCAAGAACTCTGGGAAATGACATACTCTGATTGTTTGATCAAGTAAACTAAAAGAGGAAAGAAGAATGAGAAGAGGAGAAGAGGAATGGTCAAACTGGGAATTGGGAAAATATTCCATTCTTAGATTGATCAGTCAAGTTATTTGAGGGCAAACTCCTGTCCCTAGTCATTCTGCGTATTAAAGAACATTGTGTTCTCTGCGATTCCAAACATAAGAATGTGAAAAGGCAAGTATGTACTAAGTTTACTGCAAGTTCTACAAGTGTTCTTGGGCTGTCTGGAAAACAAAGCATTCTATCCCATAACACCTTGCAACGTAGCGAAAATTCCAGTAACTTCTGAATTATTGGCTGACTGAAGTCCCCGGTTGGGAGAAAGTGTTACAGAGGAACGAGGAATAACTTTGTAAAATGTAAGTATTATGTTTTCTTATTAACAAAAATTATGTGAAAATGTTTAACAAATTACTTTGATATGAATATTGAATTCAAATGTTTAGTCAATGCCGTTTATCAGCCTACTAGCCAAGCTAAATTAGCTCATCGGACGTGATAGCTATGATCACCCCAATCATGAAAATATTCTGTGACGGGCAAAAACGTGGCAAATTCTTGGAAAAAGCGTGTAGGTGTAGTGTGTGCCAGGCATACGTTAATTAGCTAGTTGAAGCAACAGCTAGGAGGCATCATGCTTATAGACTTTACATTTTTGTCACTCTCATCCAGAGCGACTTACAATAGTGCCCTCATATATTTTTCAAACTGGTCCACCATGGGAATTGAACCCACAACTCTGGTGTTGCGCGCACCGTTCTCTATCAACTGAGCCACTCAGGACAATAAACATTAACAACTAAACTAACTAAAGTCAGCAATGTGTCAATTGTGACACAAAACCCGGACAATTTTTTTTCATCCTGCCTTGGTGAACTAGCAAGCTAATGACAAACGTAGCAAATCGGTTATTTTCTATTTGTTTTCAGGGACTGATGGCAACTGATGCGTTCATTTTCACTCCATGGCATTGGCTTGGCAGGACAGATGTGCCCGACTGGTTTGAAGGTTACACATTTTAACAACATCTGATTAAAAACATAGGAAATGCAGCCAGCTGTGTTCTGTATAATCTAGGCTAACCTAGTTATTTGTACATGATCAGTCAATACACTTATGCAGTGTTTGTTTAACTAACATTAGCTAACTTTCTTCTTGTCCCTTTCCCTTTCCCCTCTTTTGTTGCACCATTGCATACGAAGAAGATGTTTGGAATTATGAAAATGATCAATTGAAAGTAAATCAGTGACAACTTGATCAAGCCTATGATTATGCAAAACTGTTTATGAAACCATTGCACATTAGTAAAGGCCGTTGTGGTTCTCAGCAAACTTGAACCAGCAATGTCATTTGAGCAGTGAGGTTAATTTCTCCCCCCTTGGTCTGTTTCTGCTCTGCTCTCCCCAGGTTGAAACACATCACACCCAGACAGATAGAAAGAAAGAACTAGGGAACCTCCCGTCCTCCAGGAAAATCACCCTATCGCAGGAGTTTAGTCAGGAGTTTAGGTAACACTTTACTTGACACCCAGTGTCATAAACCATTATGACACGGTCATAATTATTTCATAATATGTAATAATTACTGACATAACTTGTCATAACCTGTCATAATATGGTCATAACACTGTTATAACACTGATCCATATATTTACACCTGTTGTGACATACACTACCAGTCAAAGGTCTGGACACACCTACTCATTCAAGATGTTTTCTTTATTTTTACTTTTTTTTTTTACATTGTAGAATAATAGTGAAGACATCAAAGCTATGTAATAACACATATGGAATCATGTAGTAACCAAAAAAGTGTTAAACAAATCAAAATATATTTTATATTTGAGATTCTTCAAAGTATCCACCCTTTGCCTTGATGACAGCTTTGCACACTCTTGGCATTCTCTCAACCAGCTTCATGAGGTAGTCACCTGGAATGCATTTCAATTAACAGGTGTGCCTTCTTAAAAGTTAATTTGTGTAATTTATTTCCTTCTTAATGCGTTTGAGCGAATCAGTTGTGTTGTGACAAGGTAGGGGGGGATACAGAAGATAGTCCTATTTGATAAAAGACCAAGTCCATATTATTTCAAGAACAACTCAAATAAGCGAATAGAAACGACAGTCCATCATTACTTTAAGACATGAAGGTCAGTCAATACGAAACATTTATAGAACTTTGAAAGTCACAAAAACCATCAAGCGCTATTATGAAACTGGCTCTCATGAGGACTGCCACAGGAATGGAAGACCCAGAGTTACCTCTGCTGCAGAGGATTAGTTCCTTTGAGTTACCAGCCTCAGAAAATGAATCTCAAATAAATGCTTCACAGAGTTCAAGTCACAGACACATCTCAACATCAACTGTTCAGATGGGACTGTGTGAATCAGGCCTTCATGGTCGATTTGCTGCAAAGAAACGACTACTAAAGGACACCAATAAGAAGAAGATACCTTCTTGGGCCAAGAAACACGAGCAATGGACATTAGACCGGTGGAAATTTGTCCTCTGTTCTGCAGTACAACTTGGAGATTTTTGGTTCCAACCGTCGTGTCTTTGTGAGACGTATCATCGCTGTATGTGTATTTCCCACCGTAAAGCATGGAGGAGGAGGTGTTATGGTGTGGGGGTGCTTTGCTGGTGACACTGTCAGTGATTTATTTAGAATTCAAGATACACTTAACCAGCATGGCTACCACAGCATTCTGCAGCGATACACCATCCCATCTGGTTTGGGCTTAGTGGGACTATCATTTGTTTTTCAAAAGGATAATGACCCAACACACCTCCAGGCTGTATAAGGGCTATTTTACCAAGAAGCAGAGTTATGGAGTGCTGCATCAGATGACCTGGCCTCCACAATCATCCGACCTCAACCCAATTGAGATGGTTTTGGATGAGTCAGACCGTAGAGTGAAGGAAAAGCAGCCAACAAGTGCTCAGCATATGTTGGAACTCCTTCAAGACTGTTGGAAAAGCATTCCAGGTGAAGCTGGTTGAGAGAATGCCAAGAGTGTGCAAAGCTGTCATCAAGGCAAAGGGTGGCTATTTGAAGAATCTCAAATATAAAATATATTTTGATTTGTTTAACACTTTTTGGGTTACTTCATGATTCCATATGTGTTATTTCGTAGTTTTGATGTCTTCAGTATTATTCTACAATGTAGAACATAGAACTGTGCAAATAAAGAAAAACCTTTGAATGAGTAGATGTGTCCAAACTTTTGACTGGTTCTGTATTTTGTGTTATTCTAAGAGTTTAAAAACCCACATGTATTAAAATGAGATTTTTCCAAGAAGTTTCCTTTCATTTGAAAGTTTGTTTCATAAATCCTTGTTGTTGTTGTAATAAATGCTTTACAGTTTTATTTTCATTATATTTTAAATCACTAGTAGAACATACACATTTTGACACTGTCATGAAGCATTATGACCATTCTGTGTCACTTTACTTGGACTAAGAAAATACACTTTTTGACACTGACAAGAAGCATTATGACCATCATAATCATATACAGTGGCTTGTGAAAGTATTCACCCCCTTGGCATTTTTCCTATTTTGTTGCCTTACAGCCTGGAATTAAAAATGATTTTTGGGGGGTTTATATAATTTGATTTACACAACATGCCTACCACTTTGAAGATGCAAAATATTTTTTTTTGTGAAACAAACAAGAAATATGACAAAAAAATAGAAAACTTGAGCATGCATAACTATTCACCCCCCCAAAGTCAATACTTTGTAGAGCCACCTTTTGCAGCAATTACAGCTGCAAATCTCTTGGGGTATGTCTCTATAAGCTTGGCACATCTAGCCACTGGGATCTTTTCCCATTCTTCAAGGCAAAACTGCTCCAGCTCCTTCAAGTTGGATGGGTTCCGCTGGTGTACAGCAATCTTTAAGTCATACCACAGATTCTCAATTGGATTGAGGTCTGGGCTTTGACTAGGCCATTCCAAGACATTTAAATGTTTCCCGTTAACTCAGTCGAGTATTGCTTTAGCAGTATGCTTAGGGTTATTGTCCTGCTGGAAGGTGAACCTCCGTCCCAGTCTCAAATCTCTGGACGACAAACAGGTTTCCCTCAATAATTTCCCTGTATTTAGCCCCATCCACCATTTCTTCAATTCTGACCAGTTTCCCAGTCCCTGCCGATGAAAAACATCCCCACAGCATGATGCTGCCACCACCATGCTTCACTGTGGGGATGGTGTTCTTGGGGTGATGAGAGGTGTTTGGTTTGCACCAGACATAGCGTTTTCCTTGATGGCAAAAAAGCTCAATTTTAGTCTCATCCATATGTTTGGGGAGTCTCCCACATGCCTTTTGGCGAACACCAAATGTGTTTGCTTATTTTGTTCTTTAAGCAATGGCTTTTTTCTGGCCACTCTTCTGTAAAGCCCAGCTCTGTGGAGTGTGCGGCTTAAAGTGGTCCTATGGACAGATACTCCAATCTCCACTGTGGATCTTTGCAGCTCCTTCAGGGTTATCTTTGGTCTCTTTGTTGCCTCTCTGATTAATGCCCTCCTTGCCTGGCCTGTGAGTTTTGGTGGGCGGCCCTCTCTTGGCAGGTTTGTTGTGGTGCCATATTCTTTCCATTTTTTAATAATGGATTTAATGGTGCTCCGTGGGATGTTCAAAGTTTCTGATATTTTTTTATAACCCAACCCTGATCTGTACTTACATTTTTACATTTTACATTTGAGTAATTTAGCAGATGCTCTTATCCAGAGTGACTTACAGTTAGTGAGTGGATACATTTTTCATACTTCTCCACAACTTTGACCCTGACCTGTTTGGAGAGCTCCTTGGTCTTCATGGTGCCGCTTGCTTGGTGGTGCCCCTTGCTTAGTGGTGTTGCAGACTCTGGGGCCTTTCAGAACAGGTGTATATATACTGAGATCATGTGGCAGATCATGTGACACTTAGATTGCACACAGGTAAACTTTATTTAACTAATTATGTGACTTCTGAAGGAAATTGGTTGCACCAGATCTTATTTAGGGGCTTCATAGCAAAGGGGGTGAATACATATGCACGCACCACTTTTCCGTTATTTATTTTTTAGAATGTTTTGAAACAAGTTATTTTTTTCATTTCACTTCACCAATTTGGACTATTTTGTGTATGTCCATTACATGAAATCAAAACAAACATCCATTTAAATTACAGGTTGTAATGCAACAAAATACCAACATTTTACATTACATTTTAGTCACTTAGCAGACGCTCTTATCCAGAGCGACTTACATGAGCAATTAGGGTTAAGTGCCTTGCTTAAGGGCACATCGACAGATTTTTCACCTAGTCGGCTCAGGGATTAGAACCAGCAACCTTTCGGTTAATGGCACAACGCTCTTACCCACTAAGCTACCTGCCGCCCCAAGGTGGATGAATACTTTTGCAAGGCACTGTAAGCCAGATAGGCCTTTCACCTACATGCCCTTATGTCAGTCATCAGTCAGAAACAGGGTGTCTTGTCCTGCTCCTGAAATCTGCTCCTGCATTCATCCCAGTCATCAGCAACAGAGCATTGGGGTCAGTGCATGTCTGTGTGTGCGCAATTACAAAGATAATTTAATATGGTCAATAAAGTAGGTGCATGTCTAATATCAATATGTGAGCAATTGCAATGTTCATTTAATATGGTCAGGTTCAGAAGGTGTTATATAGCATACTGTTGACATATAGGCTACGGTGTAATGGAATGTTTTGCCTTGTGTGGTAGGGTTTTGTGGGTTTTGTGGGTTTTGTGGGTTTTGTGGGTTTTGACACTCTTATGTATTTGTCATAACCAGCCATAAAATAACACAATATATGTCACAACAAGGTACAAATGTGTCACGACAGTGTTATGATAATATTATAACAGGTTATGACAAGTTTTGTCTGCTGATATGACATATAATGACATGGTTATGACCAAGTCATCACGTGTTATGACGCTGGGTGTCAAGTAATATTCAGCAGTGCGCAACATCACTATGTTAGATAGAAGTATATCCACACATGTTGTTTTCTATCGTGCAGGATTGTCAGAATTGTCAGAATTGTCAGAATTGTCAGAATTGTCAGAATTGTCAGGATTGTCAGGATTGTCAGAATTGTCAGGATTGTCAGAATTGTCAGAATTGTCAGGATTGTCAGAATTGTCAGGATTGTCAGAATTGTCAGAATTGTCAGAATTGTCAGAATTGTCAGGATTGTCAGAATTGTCAGAATTGTCAGAATTGTCAGAATTGTCAGGATTGTCAGCTCATTGTAACTTATGAAGCTCATTCTAAAATACAAACGTGGGTGATTTCCGCCCCCAGGGTACTGCACTGTGTGCAAGTTTTTATTCCTGCCCAGCACAAACACCTTGTTCAACTATTCATAGTCTAAAACCATCATTATTTGAATGGAGTGTTAGTGAAGGGCTGGAACAAAAAACCTGTAAACTCCTGTCCCGTGTAAAAAAGAAAAATGTGGCTGTCATGACTAAATTTGCCCTCATGTACAGATGTAGGATATTAATTTGAGCCAGTTTGCTAAAGCAGGAAAATAAACCTGCAGCAACAGGAAATGTCAATTATTATGTGAATTTTTATGGTCTTTTTTTAGGGGTTGATACATTTTTCGTAAGGGCAAATCATTTTCTTTCTAACTCTGTATTGTTGGTTAAGGGCTCATAAGTAAGAATCTCACGGTAAAGTCTACACCTGTTGTATTCGGCTCATGTGACAAATACAATTTGATATGAATCAAACCTCAAATACGCTACACGTTTTACATTTCCTGCATTGCAGGAAAGCTCTCCTGCAACAGGGTGATTAAATTAAGATCCTACTGTAAATCTGTGCTCAGCAAGGTTTAGAATATTGGGGGTCTCCTTGAGATGCTAAAATGTTTATTTATTTATTTATTTATTCTACTGAGTATTTTTATCTTTTATTATTTCTTATTGTTGTTGCAAGAAGAAACCTGCATTTCGTTGGACGTTGTATAACATGTGTATCCTGTACATAAAGTACGACTAATAAAACTTGAAACTTGACTTATTTTGTACAATGGATTCATGCAGATTCAAAACGATTCAGAAGTTTTACTATTAAGTAATAATAATGCTAATTGTAGGTGTCTCCCCACGGTTCTGGTTTTGAGGCATCTGGAGTTAATCTCAGTTAATCTATCTAATCTAGGAGAGAGAAAGGCATTATTAATAATATTACAATGGTGTATTCATTTAATGTAATATACACTGCTCAAAAAAATAAAGGGAACACTTAAACAACCCATCCTAGATCTGAATGAATTAAATATTCTTATTAAATACTTTTTTCTTTACATAGTTGAATGTGCTGACAACAAAATCACACAAAAATGATCAGGACTAAAGCATCCGCCAACTCCTGGACAGTCTGTGGTGCAACGTTGCGTTGGTGGATGGAGCGAGACATGATGTCCCAGATGTGCTCAATTGGATTCAGGTCTGGGGAACGGGCGGGCCAGTCCATAGCATCAATGCCTTCCTCTTGCAGGAACTGCTGACACACTCCAGCCACATGAGGTCTAGCATTGTCTTGCATTTAGGAGGAACCCAGGGCCAACCGCACCAGCATATGGTCTCACAAGGGGTCTGAGGATCTCATCTCGGTAGTTGCTCACTCTGCTGCATTGTCTGCAATGTTAACAAAACGTAGCTAGCTAGCATAAAAGCTAGCTTTGTTGACACTGGCTGCGTGATGATGCAACTTCCTGTTTCGGTTAGAGGTCACATCGAAGTACATTTAAAATGTAACAGATTTGAAGTGCTCTGCATTCTCCCATAGTAGACAGTATCTCTCTCAGGGGTTCTTGGAAGATCACCCTTGAAAGAATGGGAGAACGCAGAATGCAAGTGCCCATTTTGGAACACAGCCAAAAGGTTCTGCGTCCCAAATGGCATCTATCCCCTATATAGTGCACTACTTTTGACCAGGGCCCATAGGGAGTAGGGTGCCATTTGAGACGGATCCATTGATTGGACGTGGCCTGAAAGAGAGTCTTAATGAAGGAGATGATTGGACGCCTATCGGTCAGGCTCAGCCTGCAGGGTTGCCGGGGTTAAACAGAGGCCCTACCTGGGCATTAGTATTGACTGGTCTGGAAACAGGGTTAAACAGAGGCCCTACCTGGGCATTAGTATTGACTGGTCTGGAAACAGGGTTAAACAGAGGCCCGCCCTGGGCATTAGTATTGACTGGTCTGGAAACAGGGTTAAACAGAGGCCCGCCCTGGGCATTAGTATTGACTGGTCTGGAAACAGGGTTAAACAGAGGCCCTACCTGGGCATTAGTATTGACTGGTCTGGAAACAGGGTTAAACAGAGGCCCTACCTGGGCATTAGTATTGACTGGTCTGGAAACAGGGTGAAACAGAGGCCCTACCTGGGCATTAGTATTGACTGGTCTGGAAACAGGGTTAAACAGAGGCCCTACCTGGGCATTAGTATTGACTGGTCTGGAAACAGGGTTAAACAGAGGCCCTACCTGGGCATTAGTATTGACTGGTCTGGAAACAGGGTGAAACAGAGGCCCTACCTGGGCATTAGTATTGACTGGTCTGGAAACAGGGTTAAACAGAGGCCCTACCTGGGCATTAGTATTGACTGGTCTGGAAACAGGGTTAAACAGAGGCCCGCCCTGGGCATTAGTATTGACTGGTCTGGAAACAGGGTTAAACAGAGGCCCTACCTGGGCATTAGTATTGACCAATTATTTATATATACACTATATGACTGACAGGGTGGCACTGTTTTGAATCCATCTTGGCACTCCCCCACCATTATAAAACATATTTTGGAAGCTATATAAATGCATTTATTAATGTCTACGTATTGATATTGCTCCGTTTATTAAGTCACAGACACCTTAACGCATACGTTTAAACAATATTATGTGAGCTAAACATAAAAATACTAAATGAAAAGAATATATAAAGACATTTATTGAAGTTTGAATGTTACAGTCTCAACTACAACTACAAAAAAAATACATGTCATTTTGTCATAAAAAACATTTCATTGAAATACTGTAGAATTCCATTCATTCGTATGGAGGGCTGCTTTTATTGGTTATTGTTTACCTTTAATTTGACAGGGAAGCCACTCTGAGATCAAGGTCTCTTGCGTCTCACTGGCCGATACATAGCATCAGCTATCCAGGGTTTATATACATTATTAGTATTGACTGGTCTGGAAACAAGGGAATTTGACCTCTGTCTGGGGTCAGATCTGTCATCCGAGTCTCTTAATGCGACAGTTCCCTTCGAAATACAAATTGACATGATTATTCATGTTTCTGTCTCATTTCCTTTAATGTTTCTGTGTGATTTAGGTGAGAGGGTTTCCTTTAATGTGGCAGTGTGATGTACTGTAGGTGAGGGGGGTTCCTTAAATGTGGCAGTGTGATGTATTGTAGGTGAGGGGTTCCTTAAATGTTTCTGTGTGATTTAGGTGAGAGGGTTTCCTTTAATGTGGCAGTGTGATGTACTGTAGGTGAGGGGGGTTCCTTAAATGTGGCAGTGTGATGTATTGTAGGTGAGGGGTTCCTTAAATGTGGCAGTGTGATGTATTGTAGGTGAGGGGGGTTCCTTAAATGTGGCAGTGTGATGTATTGTAGGTGAGGGGGGTTCCTTAAATGTGGCAGTGTGATGTATTGTAGGTGAGGGGGGTTCCTTAAATGTGGTTGTGTGATGTATTGTAGGTGAGGGGGGTTCCTTAAATGTGGCAGTGTGATGTATTGTAGGTGAGGGGGGTTCCTTAAATGTGGTTGTGTGATGTATTGTAGGTGAGGGGGGTTCCTTAAATGTGGCAGTGTGATGTATTGTAGGTGAGAGGGGTTCCTTAAATGTGGTTGTGTGATGTATTGTAGGTGAGGGGTTCTCATGTACTTTATGCCTTTCCCATCTTTGGTCTTTTGTAAAAGGCTCTGTGACCTTTTGAAATGATTCCATACAAACAGATTTGGAATGGAGTTATCTTCACTTAAGCTGAACTAAACGAAAATGTTGTGTAGGGTTTCAAGTGTGCGGTCATCTGGGTTCATTTGCAGGGGTAAAGTACGCACTTTAAGTCCTCGGAAGGCTAAAAGTGGGTCTTATTTCTGCCAGACAGAATCTCCCTGAGGAGTCAACAACACTGTCATGATGAACACACTTATCCTCCAAAAAGAAGATTACCCTCCCCTCCCTACTTTTCCCTCTCCTCTCCTCTCCTCCCCTCCCCTCCCTATTTCACCCCCTCCCCCGGTGTGTCTCGTACTGGACAAAAGCCAATATTGTTTTGTTGTGTGTGTCGTGTCGGGAGTGGTTTACCGCCCGCGCTACCCAGCACACTCCCCCGGCGTGGCCGACTTGAAATCTCACAAATGCTAAACGCCCTGTCTCCATTATCAGTATGAAAAGACGTGCAGCGTCCCCTCCCCCCAGCCATACTGAGATTATCACCTGCGTGCTCCATAGCCAGCTATCTTCCTTACCTATTTTAAACTGCCTGGGGAGAATTGTTCTAGGGTGGCTGGTTGGGGAAAGATATTTCAGATTGAAATCCGCCTTGGGGGGTTCTTAAAAAACAAGAAGGAATTACGTGCTTTAACTGGACTGGTACAGCTAGAGCTGGGATCAATGTCCTTGTTGTAACCATTGATTTTGTTAGTCAGTCTCACTCAGCTATCATATTAAAAACTGCAAAAAAATGTCTCTCCAAAAATAAAAAATAAAAAGCTATTTTTTTCTCTCTGCCCACTGGCAAAATGAGTAGAATTGTTTTAAAATTAAGGGCCACTTTTTTGAAGGCCCCCACACCAATCAAAGTTGCCCATCGCTGAGCTGAAGGGAGACAGGCAGGCACAGAAAGTAAGACTGTACGTTGGAAGCTTGAAATGAATGATATTAGTGCCTTCGGAAATATTCAGACGCCTTGACTTTTTACTCATTTTGTTAAGTTACAGCCTTGTTCTAAAACTGATTTTTTTTTTAATATATATGTTTTACCTCATCAATCTACACACAATACCCCATAATGACAAACTGGTTTTAAGAAATGTTTGCTCATTTATAAAAATATATATATATATGAAATAATACATTTAGATAAGATTTCAGATCCTTTACTCAGTACTTTGTTGAAGCACCTTTGGCAGCGATTATATTCTTGAGTCTTCTTGGGTATGACGCTACAAGCTTGGCACACCTGTATTTGGGGAGTTTCTCCCATTCTTCTCTGCAGATCCTCTCAAGCTCTGTCAGGTTGGATGGGGAGCGTTGCTGCACAGCTATTTTCATGACTCTCCAGAGATGTTAGATCTGGTTTAAGTCCAGGCTCTGGCTGGGCCACTCAAGGACATTCAGAGACTTGTCTCGAAGCCACTCCTGCATTGTCTTGGCTGTGTGCTTAGGGATGTTGTCCTGTTGGAAGGTGTGAGGTCCTGAGCGCTCTGGAGCAGGTTTTCATCAAGGATCTCTCTGTACTTTGCTCCATTCATCTTTCCCTCGATCCTGACTAGTCTCCCAGTCCCTGCCGCTGATAAACATCCCCACAGCATGATGCTGCCACCACCACGCTTCACCGTAAAGATGGTGCCACGTTTCCTCCAGACGTGACGCTTGGCATTCAGGCAAAAGAGTTTAATCTTGGTTTCATCAGACAGAGAATCTTGTTGCCTTTTGGCAAACTCCAAGCCGTTTGTCATGTGCCTTTTACTGAGGAGTGGCTTCCGTATGGCCACTCTACCATAAAGGCCTGATTGATGGAGTGCTGCAGAGATGGTTGTCCTTCTGGAAGGTTCTCCCATCTCCACAGAGGAACTCTAGAGCTCTGTCAGAGTGACCATCGGGGTTCTTGGTCACCTCCCTGACCAAGGCCCTTCTCCCCCGATTGCTCAGTTTGGCCAGGCGGCCAGCTCTAGGAAGAGTCTTGGTGGTTCCAAACTTCTTCCATTTAAGAATGATGGAGGCCACTGTGTTCTTGAGAACATTCAATGCTGCAGAACTGTTTTGGTACCCTTCCCCAGAACTGTGCCTCGACACAATCCTGTCTCGGAGCTCTATGGACAATTCCTTTGACCTCATGGCTTGGTTTTTGCTCTGACATACACTGTCAACTGTGGGACCTTATTTAGAGAGGTGTGTGCCTTTCCAAATAATGTACAATCGATTGAATTTACCACAGGTGGACTCCAATCAAGTTGCAGAAACATCTCAAGGATGATCAATGGAAACATAATTCACCTGAGCTCAATTTCGAGTCTCTTAGGAAAGGGTCTGAATACTTTTGTCAGTAAGGTATTTCTGTTTTTTAATTTTGCAAACATTTTGAAAAACCTGTTTTCGCTTTGTCATTATGGGGTATTGTGTGTAGATTGATGAGGAAAACATTGATTTAATCCATTTTAGAACAAGGATGTAACGTAACAAAATGTGGAAAAAGTCAAGGGGTCTGAATACTTTCCCAATGCACTGTACATTCTACGGTACCAACAAAGCTTGCGTATCTCATAAGTCTCCAACATTCGGCATATTTGTTTATTTGTGCGTCACCAACTGGCACCCTATATACTTTGTTGTATTGCAGTACTTTTGACCAGGGCCCATAGGGAATACACGGAATAGGGTGCCATTTGGGACCCTCTTGATATGGGTGAGCAAACATGCTAGAATTGTATTTTCCTTGCTGATTTTTGTTTGCTTATTTAATTGTTTTAATGAATAATATGGGCTATTCACATGACAGATGTCCTACAATTTAGCTTTCCTAAATGCATTTAAATTATCCGCCATTGAAATTCACATCCATGTCTGAACGGAACAAAGGAAGGTAGAACAACAGATTATTTAGCGTTCCAAATGGCACCCCATATCCTTTACAGTGCTTTGCTTTCGACCAATAGGGTGCCATTTGGAAAGCATCAATTGTATAAATATGATGATGTACTCTTCCATTAAGAGAGTCTCTCTCTCTCTCTCTCTGTCTCTCTCTCTCTCTCTCTCCCTCTCTCATCTCTCTCTCTCTCTCTCTCTCTCTCTCTCTCTCTCTCTCTCTCTCTCTCTCTCTCTCTCTCTCTCTCTCTCTCTCTCTCTCTCTCTCTCTCTCTCTCTCTCTCTCTCTCTCTCTCTCTCTCTCTCTCTCTCTCTCTCTCTCTCTCCCTCTCTCTCTCTCCCTCTCTCCCTCTCTCTCTCGCTCTCGTTCTTATTCTCTCTCTGCTCTACTTTGTATTTCATAATTCCATTTCAATTTCAGTCAATTCAGAGAGTTAACCAAATTCCAATTCCAATTCCACATTTTCCTAATTGAAGAGAATTGGGGTTTTAATGTTAGTGTACTCTCTGAATTGACTGGAATTTAAATGGAATGCTGTGTAGTGCATTACTATTGATCCTGTTCAGAAGTAGTGCACTACATAGGGAATAGGGGGGACATTTGTGAGGCAGCCCCTGTCTGCTTTCCTTTCCTCCTCTGTTGCTTGGTCACTGTGACGACCATTGACTGACAGTTCCGAGCTGCCTGGGAATTGACTATTCTCTGTGCAAATGAACTTTGACATTAACCTTGTTGAGTGTTTTGTGTCCGACGACCTGGATGGATCCCAATCCCCTCACCCGCTGCCTGAGGAGCTGGGACATCAGATCATGATGGTTGATGGAGAGAGCGTGTCAGTGGAGGTTTAAAAATAGATGGAGTGTGTCGATTGAGGTGTAAAGTGGTGGGAGGGCTAGTGATTAGCACTGCCAATTGATACAAGGTGATAATGGTATGTTGTAGCACTCCGATGCTAATGGAATGTCACTAGATACATGTTGATAATGGTATGTTATAATACGCCAATGCTAATGGCCTTCTAATAGAGACATGTTGATAATGGTATGTTATAGCACTCCAATGCTAATAGCCTTCTGCTAGATACATGTTGATAATGGTATGTTATAGCACTCCAATGCTAATGGAATGCCACTAGATACATGTTGATAATGGTATGTTATAGCACTCCAATGCTAATGGGTTGCCACTAGATACGTGTTGATAATGGTATGTTATAATACTCCAATGCTAATGGCCTTCTGCTAGATACATGTTGATAATGGTATGTTGTAGTGATAAAGAGGTGTAGTGCTCAGTCAAGGGGATTGTCAAGGGGCTTGACAAGGGGCTTGTCAAGGGGCTTGTGAAGGGGATTGTCAAGGGGCTTGTCAAGGGGCTTGTCAAGGGGATTGTCAAGGGGATTGTCAAGGGGATTGTGAAATAGATTGTCAAAGGGGCTTGTGAAGGGGCTTGTCAAGGGGCTTGTGAAGGGGATTGTCAAGGGGCTTGTCAAGGGGATTGTCAAGGGGATTGTCAAGGGGCTTGTCAAGGGGATTGTCAAGGGGATTGTCAAGGGGATTGTGAAGGGGATTGTCAAGGGGATTGTGAAGGGGATTGTCAAGGGGCTTGTCAAGGGGATTGTCAAGGGGATTGTCAAGGGGATTGTCAAGGGGATTGTGTTGTGGTGTGTGTGTGCAGTCATTTATGTGTGTGGATACCTGTGTTTGTGCACTTGCCTGTCTGTATGCTTGTAATGTAACACAGCATACTCAAGAAGCACCGCTTATACTCAGTCAATGATGCAGAAATACCTTGGCTTTCTGCATCACTGACCGAGAAAGCCAAGGTATTTCTGCATCACTGACCGAGAAAGCCAAGGTATTTCTCCATCACTGATGAGAAAGCCAAGGTATTTCTGCATCACTGATGAGAAAGCCAAGGTATTTCTGCATCACTGACCGAGAAAGCCAAGGTATTTCTCCATCACTGATGAGAAAGCCAAGGTATTTCTCCATCACTGATGAGAAAGCCAAGGTATTTCTGCATCACTGATGAGAAAGCCAAGGTATTTCTGCATCACTGATGAGAAAGCCAAGGTATTTCTGCATCACTGATGAGAAAGCCAATGTATTCCTGCATCACTTACCAAGAAAGCCACAATATTTCTGCATCACAGACTGAGAAAGCCACGGTATTTCTGTATCACTGACTGAGAAAGCCACAGTATTACTGCATCACTTACCAAGAAAGCCACAGTATTTCTGTATCACTGACCGAGAAAGCCAAGGTATTTATCCATCACTGACCGAGAAAGCCAAGGTATTTCTCCATCACTGACCGAGAAAGCCAAGGTATTTCTCCATTACTGACTGGGAAATCCAAGGTATTTCTCCTTCACTGACCGAGAAAGCCAAGGTATTTCTGCATCACTGACAAAGAAACCCACCTTTTTTCTGCATCACTGACAAGAAAGCCACGTTTTTTCTGCATCTAGTACCTCTAGGTCTCAGGAAGGCAGTAGTGATGCACTAGCCATCCACTGAGGGAAAGTCCATCTGTTTCTGTTTGAAAGTCCATCTGTTTCTGTGGGAAAGTCCATCTGTTGGTTAGCTTCTGTGTGTGAATTTGAGAGCGGTTACATTTCAGCAGCCACATCCATCAGATGTTTACTGAAACAGTAGCGGGGTGTCCACTTTGTTGTTGTTTGAACTGCAAATATCCCCCTTTAATGTTACTTGGTACATGTTGCTCATTCTACTTTGCTAACCACATTTTCTCCCTCCCTCCCTCCCTCCGTCCATCCATCCCCCCTTCCCTCCCTCCTTTGCCCCTCCCTCTTCCCCCCAACAGCTCAGAACTGCAGCTTTACTCTCCAGAGCTCCAACGGTACGATAGAGAGCCCGGGCTACCCGTACGGCTACCCCAACTACGCCAACTGTACGTGGGTGATCCTGGCAGAAGAACACAACAGGATACAGCTGGTGTTCCAAGGCTTCGCCCTAGAGGAAGACTTTGACCTGCTGTCTGTCTACGATGGCCCGTCCAGCCCCGGGAACCTTAGGACCAGGTCAGAATTATGAACTCTGGATTATTTGCGATAAAATGGTTGGGCTTAATAGGGACCAGGAGTTTTTCCTTGGCCAGGTGACAGGACTGGGGAAAAACTCCAGGATTCATTTTTTATTTTTTTTCCTGATGCATTGAGTTGGCACTAGTCTTTGCGATGTGAGTAGATTGGACATAGTGATGATTCAACATATCTCCCAGTGAGGTCAGTGTGCAGAGTAGGGCACTGGAGATTAGACTGGCCCTCTGCAGTAGCCACTATCAGCAGTCTCCAGTGGCCACTAAGTGCTATACAGTAGTGTGTCAGACTTTAAAGGTAGCCCAGGGTCCATTCTGGGTCAGGTATTAGCCCAGGGTCCATTCTGGGTCAGGTATTAGCCCAGGGTCCATTCTGGGTCAGGTATTAGCCCAGGGTCCATTCTGGGTCAGGGTGTGTTTCAAAGCTATAGGAAATCCATGTATTGAAGTGTCTGTATTAAGGCTGTGGCGGTCATGAAATTTTGTCAGCCGGTGATTGTCAAGCAAATAACTGCCAGTCTCACGGTAATTGACCGTTAATTAACATAAACACATTTTAGCATCTCCTGGCTTACACGCATAGCATACAAGCCACTGATGCAGACCTTTGGAAGATCTACATAAAAAAAAAAAAAAAAACTAATAAATTAATGTAATATAGCCTACACCTTCACAATAAATCCATTATTTATTTTAGACAGGTCTAAAGAAACATGATATGAAGAAAATGTAGTCTATTTCAGAAGAACAGAATAGCATACTCTGAGTTGTCCTTATGTTAGGTCCTGATCTGGCTATGCCATATGGCTGTGGGCTACACTAGTTCATTTAGCAGACAAGATTTGCTTAGAATTCCGTGGCATTATTTTAAAATTATTTTATTGTATGAAGAATACAATTGAACAAAGCTGAATAAAATAGAAAGGATATTTTCTCCAAACGATTTGAGGGAGTGCACACATGCGGCTATTCTGTGTTGAGAGGTTAACAAAGAAACAGATACTCCTATGTGCTTCATTTAGAGTTATGTAACTTCAGTTGTGATACAAATGTTGGGCTCAATGTTTTGATTTTTAATACATTGTAAAGCTGCATGATGCGACTCTAATGATGATTTGAAAAAAAGTTGCATGAAAGGCATGAGCTCCGCTTTGTTTTTTGTGCAGGCTGCACACACTTCATCAGTCTCTCATTCACAATTTGACAAGCACTTGATAATGCCTCGAATTACCTGGCAGTATCCCCTTTGTGTGGCCGTAATGCCCCCTAAAAAAATCCATGCTTTTTGCAGCCAGTGGCCGTTGTGCCCTTGGGCTGAATATAAAAATTACAATTCCCTTCTCCCGGCTGCTTGCCGAAGCACCTCTCACTCATATGACGTGATCTGGTCTTTCTCACAGGCTACAAGTGAAGACAGACACATCTCGAACACAACTGCGCGCGTCTTTATCCAATTCCGAGGCGCTTATTGAAGATATTGGAAGAACTGTCCACATTTACTTTTCGTCAGCCAACAGGATGAGTAGGCCTAACGTACAGCAAAAGCACTAACCTATGTCAATCTACTATCCCCCATAGTACAAAAGTTGACCTATTCTATTCTGTGTGAGAAATAAATATTCCAAACATAGCCTGGGACAGTTGTGGGATGCGATAGATCCCAAAATAATACAACCACTACCATTAAAAAAACTGTTTTAAGCAATGAGCCTGACACAACAGATGTCAACGTTTTGCACAGCAAAGCGTACATGGCAGTAGGCTATAACAGCGAATTTTCCATTAGCAGGAAAACACCATTCACAAAAGTGACTGCAAATGCGATTATGCATGTAATGCTTTCATTATAAAGGTGCATTGCTATGGTGGAAATGATATCTTCCCCAAACATGAAACTCACACGCTGCGTATGTATGCCAGTCAGGCTCTACACCCGTTGGAAAGAGGATTAATGTGCTTCATTTTAAGAAGTTATTTGGACACTTTAGTTGTGATACAAACCTTATCAAAACATATAGGCCTATGGGCTAGGCTACATGAGGTGTGCTACCATGATTTGAAACAGTCAACCAAAAGAAAAAAGGTATTCGCTGTTTCTTGCCATAAGCTGGGCATCATTCACAAGTCAAAATATATCATTCACAAAGGACAGGCTAATATTGTCAACCATCAAACTATTCTTGATTTAATATTGTCTTTACATTCACTAAATAATATATGTGTGAAATGTGTTTTGATTTAGAGTGGACCATTATCATGCACCTGTCTCGGAACAGGGGCAGGGGGAAAAAATACATGCCATCTACTGTATGCACTTAAATAGGGAATGGAGGACGCTTTTCCCTGTGGTTCATTTTCATGCCAGCCAGGTAGGCTATACTCCTGTTGTAAAGAGAAGCAATGTGCTTAATACTAGGAAAGTTGAGAAATAAATATAGTAGGCTTAGCCTATCGAAAAGCTGATGGGATCCTCCTCTTTTTAATAGAGGCAGTTACCGTGACTAAACGGTCCCGTGGAATTTGACTGCTGTCATGACTCGTGTCTGCCGGTGTGACGGCAATACAGTCACCATAACAGCTCTAGTCTGTCCGCCGGTGTGACGGCAATACAGTCACCATAACAGCTCTAGTCTGTCCGCCGGTGTGACGGCAATACAGTCACCATAACAGCTCTAGTCTGTCCGCCGGTGTGACGGTAATACA